>NW_028246612.1:0-265641 GCF_964263255.1 Lissotriton vulgaris
TTCCAGGGGCCCAAAACACAAGATTTATGAAATGGTTTAAAGTGCATGAAAATGGCCAATTTACTCAGTCTGAGTTCTCAAAAAGGGTTTCTTCACCCCGGGAAGTTAATTAAATACCATTTGGAGGCATTTAATGTTCGAGCAAAACAGCTGATTTTCGACAAAAGAGATAACACCCCCCATTACGTCATGCTTCAGAAATGTGGAAAATGGTCCGTTTTCAAATGTTTTATTTTTGAACGTCAGTTCACATTTGTAGGTGGATCATCAGTGTTAGAGCTAAAATTAGCATGTTTAAAGTGATTTTCATGCTGCCAGGGGCTCGGGAAGTTAATTAAATACCATTTGGAGGCATTTAAGTTCGAGCAAAAACGGCTGAATTTTCGACAAAAGAGATAACACCCCCCATATACGTCATGCTTCAGAAATGTGGAAAATGGTCCGTTTTCAAATGTTTTATTTTTGAACGTCAGTTCACATTTGTAGGTGGATCATCAGTGTTAGAGCTAAAATAGCATGTTTAAAGTGATTTTCATGCTTCAAGGGGCCCCAAAACACAAGATTTATGGAATGGTTAAAAGTGCTGGAAAATGGCCAATTTACTCACTCTGAGTTCTCAAAAAGGGTTCTTCACCCCGGGAAGTTTAATTAAATTACCATTTGGAGGCATTTAATGTTCGAGCAAAAACGGCTGATTTTCGACAAAAGAGATAACACCCCCACCATTACGTCATGCTTCAGAAATGTGGAAAATGGTTCCATTTTCAAATGTTTATTTTTGAACGTCAGTTCACATTTGTAGGTGGATCATCAGTGTTAGAGCTAAAATTAGCATGTTTAAAGTGATTTTCATGTTTCCAGGGCTCGGGAAGTTAATTAAATACCATTTGAAGGCATTTAATGTTCGAGCAAAAACGGCTGATTTTCGACAAAAGAGATAACACCCCCCCATTACGTCATGCTTCAGAAATGTGGAAAATGGTCCGTTTTCAAATGTTTTATTTTTGAACGTCAGTTCACATTTGTAGGTGGATCATCAGTGTAAGAGCTAAAATTAGCATGTTTAAAGTGATTTTCATGCTTCCAGGGGCTCGGGAAGTTAATTAAATACCATTTGGAGGCATTTAATGTTCGAGCAAAAACGGCTGATTTTCGACAAAAGAGATAACACCCCCCCATTACGTCAGCTTCAGAAAATGTGGAAAATGGTCCGTTTTCAAATGTTTTATTTTTGAACGTCAGTTCACATTTGTAGGTGGATCATCAGTGTTAGAGCTAAAATTAGCATGTTTAAAGTGATTTTCATGCTTCCAGGGGCCCAAAACACAAGATTTATGGAATGGTTAAAAGTGCATGAAAATGGCCAATTTACTCACTCTGAGTTCTCAAAAAGGGTTTCTTCACCCCGGGAAGTTAATTAAATACCATTTGGAGGCATTAATGTTCGAGCAAAAACGGCTGATTTTTCGACAAAAGAGATAACACCCCCCCATTACGTCATGCTTCAGAAATGTGGAAAATGGTCCGTTTTCAAATGTTTTATTTTTGAACGTCAGTTCACATTTGTAGGTGGATCATCAGTGTTAGAGCTAAAATTAGCATGTTTAAAGTGATTTTCATGCTTCCAGGGGCTCGGGAAGTTAATTAAATACCATTTGAAGGCATTTAATGTTCGAGCAAAAACGGCTGATTTTCGACAAAAGAGATAACACCCCCCCATTACGTCATGCTTCAGAAATGTGGAAAATGGTCCGTTTTTCAAATGTTTTATTTTTGAACGTCAGTTCACATTTGTAGGTGGATCATCAGTGTAAGAGCTAAAATTAGCATGTTTAAAGTGATTTTCATGCTTCCAGTGGCTCGGGAAGTGAAATAAATACCATTTGGAGGCATTTAATGTTCGAGCAAAAAACGGCTGATTTTCGACAAAAGAGATAACAACCCCCCCATTACGTCATGCTTCAGAAATGTGGAAAATGGTCCGTTTTCAAATGTTTTATTTTTGAACGTCAGTTCACATTTGTAGGTGGATCATCAGTGTTAGAGCTAAAATTAGCATGTTTAAAGTGATTTTCATGCTTCCAGGGGCCCAAAACACAAGATTTATGGAATGGTTAAAAGCGCATGAAAATGGCCAATTTACTCACTCTGAGTTCTCAAAAGGGTTCTTCACCCCGGGAATGAAATAAATACCATTTGGAGGCATTTAATGTTCGAGCAAAACGGCTGATTTTCGACAAAAGAGATAACACCCCCCCATTACGTCATGCTTCAGAAATGTGGAAAATGGTCCGTTTTCAAATGTTTTATTTTTTAACGTCAGTTTACATTTGTAGGTGGATCATCAGTGTTAGAGCTAAAATTAGCATGTTTAAAGTGATTTTCATGCTTCCAGGGGCTCGGGAAGTTAATTAAATACCATTTGGAGGCATTTAATGTTCGAGCAAAAACGGCTGATTTTCGACAAAAGAGATAACACCCCCCATTACGTCATGCTTCAGAAATGTGGAAAATGGTCCCTTTTCAAATGTTTTATTTTTGAACGTCAGTTCACATTTGTAGGTGGATCATCAGTGTTAGAGCTAAAATTAGCATGTTTAAAGTGATTTTCATGCTTCCAGGGGCTCGGGAAGTTAATTAAATACCATTTGGAGGCATTTAATGTTCGAGCAAAAACGGCTGATTTTCGACAAAAGAGATAACACCCCCCCATACGTCATGCTTCAGAAATGTGGAAAATGGTCCGTTTTCAAATGTTTTATTTTTGAACGTCAGTTCACATTTGTAGGTGGATCATCAGTGTTAGAGCTAAAATTAGCATGTTTAAAGTGATTTTCATGCTTCCAGGGGCCCAAAACACAAGATTTATGAAATGGTTAAAAGTGCATGAAAATGGCCAATTTACTCAGTCTGAGTTCTCAAAAAGGGTTTCTTCACCCCGGGAAGTTAATTAAATACCATTTGGAGGCATTTAATGTTCGAGCAAAAACAGCTGATTTTCGACAAAAGAGATAACACCCCCCCATTACGTCATGCTTCAGAAATGTGGAAAATGGTCCGTTTTCAAATGTTTTATTTTTGAACGTCAGTTCACATTTGTAGGTGGATCATCAGTGTTAGAGCTAAAATTAGCATGTTTAAAGTGATTTTCATGCTTCCAGGGGCTCGGGAAGTTAATTAAATACCATTTGGAGGCATTTAATGTTCGAGCGAAAACGGCTGATTTTCGACAAAAGAGATAACACCCCCCCATTACGTCATGCTTCAGAAATGTGGAAAATGGTCCGTTTTCAAATGTTTTATTTTTGAACGTCAGTTCACATTTGTAGGTGGATCATCAGTGTTAGAGCTAAAATTAGCATGTTTAAAGTGATTTTCATGCTTCCAGGGGCCCAAAACACAAGATTTATGGAATGGTTAAAAGTGCATGAAAATGGCCAATTTACTCACTCTGAGTTCTCAAAAAGGGTTTCTTCACCCCGGGAAGTTAATTAAATACCATTTGGAGGCATTTAATGTTCGAGCAAAAACGGCTGATTTTCGACAAAAGAGATAACACCCCCCCATTACGTCATGCTTCAGAAATGTGGAAAATGGTCCATTTTCAAATGTTTTATTTTTGAACGTCAGTTCACATTTGTAGGTGGATCATCAGTGTTAGAGCTAAACTTAGCATGTTTAAAGTGATTTTCATGCTTCCAGGGGCTCGGGAAGTTAATTAAATACCATTTGGAGGCATTTAATGTTCGAGCAAAAACGGCTGATTTTCGACAAAAGAGATAACACCCCCCCATTACGTCATGCTTCAGAAATGTGGAAAATGGTCCGTTTTCAAATGTTTTATTTTTGAACGTCAGTTCACATTTGTAGGTGGATCATCAGTGTTAGAGCTAAAATTAGCATGTTTAAAGTGATTTTCATGCTTCCAGGGGCCCAAAACACAAGATTTATGGAATGGTTAAAAGTGCATGAAAATGGCCAATTTACTCACTCTGAGTTCTCAAAAAGGGTTTCTTCACCCCGGGAAGTTAATTAAATGCCATTTGGAGGCATTTAATGTTCGAGCAAAAACGGCTGATTTTCGACAAAAGAGATAACACCCCCCCATTACGTCATGCTTCAGAAATGTGGAAAATGGTCCGTTTTCAAATGTTTTATTTTTGAACGTCAGTTCACATTTGTAGGTAGATCATCAGTGTTAGAGCTAAAATTAGCATGTTTAAAGTGATTTTCATGCTTCCAGGGGCTCGGGAAGTGAAATAAATACCATTTGGAGGCATTTAATGTTCGAGCAAAAACGGCTGATTTTCGACAAAAGAGATAACACCCCCCCATTACGTCATGCTTCAGAAATGAGGAAAATGGTCCGCTTTCAAATGTTTTATTTTTGAACGTCAGTTCACATTTGTAGGTGGATCATCAGTGTTAGAGCTAAAATTAGCATGTTTAAAGGGATTTTCATGCTTCCAGGGGCTCCGGAAGTTAATTAAATACCATTTGGAGGCATTTAATGTACGAGCAAAAACGGCTGATTTTCGACAAAAGAGATAACACCCCCCCATTACGTCATGCTTCAGAAATGTGGAAAATGGTCCGTTTTCAAATGTTTTATTTTTGAACGTCAGTTCACATTTGTAGGTGGATCATCAGTGTTAGAGCTAAAATTAGCATGTTTAAAGTGATTTTCATGCTTCCAGGGGCCCAAAACACAAGATTTATGGAATGGTTAAAAGTGCATGAAAATGGCCAATTTACTCACTCTGAGTTCTCAAAAAGGGTTTCTTCACCCCGGGAAGTGAAATAAATACCATTTGGAGGCATTTAATGTTCGAGCAAAAACAGCTGATTTTCGCCAAAAGAGATAACACCCCCCCATTACGTCATGCTTCAGAAATGTGGAAAATGGTCCGTTTTCAAATGTTTTATTTTTGAACGTCAGTTCACATTTGTAGGTGGATCATCAGTGTTAGAGCTAAAATTAGCATGTTTAAAGTGATTTTCATGCTTCCAGGGGCTCGGGAAGTTAATTAAATACCATTTGGAGGCATGTAATGTTCGAGCAAAAACGGCTGATTTTCGACAAAAGAGATAACACCCCCCCATTACGTCATGCTTCAGAAATGTGGAAAATGGTCCGTTTTCAAATGTTTTATTTTTGAACGTCAGTTCACATTTGTAGGTGGATCATCAGTGTTAGAGCTAAAATTAGCATATTTAAAGTGATTTTCATGCTTCCAGGGGCTCTGGAAGTTAATTAAATACCATTTGGAGGCATTTACTGTTCGAGCAAAAACGGCTGATTTTCGACAAAAGAGATAACACCCCCCCATTACGTCATGCTTCAGAAATGTGGAAAATGGTCCGTTTTCAAATGTTTTATTTTTGAACGTCAGTTCACATTTGTAGGTGGATCATCAGTGTTAGAGCTAAAATTAGCATGTTTAAAGTGATTTTCATGCTTCCAGGGGCTCGGGAAGTGAAATAAATACCATTTGGAGGCATTTAATGTTCGAGCAAAAACGGCTGATTTTCGACAAAAGAGATAACACCCCCCCATTACGTCATGCTTCAGAAATGTGGAAAATGGTCCGTTTTCAAATGTTTTATTTATGAACGTCAGTTCACATTTGTAGGTGGATCATCAGTGTTAGAGCTAAAATTAGCATGTTTAAAGTGATTTTCATGCTTCCAGGGGCCCAAAACACAAGATTTATGGAATGGTTAAAAGTGCATGAAAATGGCCAATTCACTCACTCTGAGTTCTCAAAAAGGGTTTCTTCACCCCGGGAAGTTAATTAAATACCATTTGGAGGCATTTAATGTTCGAGCAAAAACGGCTGATTTTCGACATAAGAGATAACACCCCCCCATTACGTCATGCTTCAGAAATGTGGAAAATGGTCCGTTTTCAAATGTTTTATTTTTGAACGTCAGTTCACATTTCTAGGTGGATCATCAGTGTTAGAGCTAAAATTAGCATGTTTAAAGTGATTTTCATGCTTCCAGGGGCTCGGGAAGTTAATTAAATATCATTTGGAGGCATTTAATGTTCGAGCAAAAACGGCTGATTTTCGACAAAAGAGATAACACCCCCCCATTACGTCATGCTTCAGAAATGTGGAAAATGGTCCGTTTTCAAATGTTTTATTTTTGAACGTCAGTTCACATTTGTAGGTGGATCATCAGTGTTAGAGCTAAAATTAGCATGTTTAAAGTGATTTTCATGCTTCCAGGGGCTCGGGAAGTGAAATAAATACCATTTGGAGGCATTTAATGTTCGAGCAAAAACGGCTGATTTTCGACAAAAGAGATAACACCCCCCCATTACGTCATGCTTCAGAAATGTGGAAAATGGTCCGTTTTCAAATGTTTTATTTTTGAACGTCAGTTCACATTTGTAGGTGGATCATCAGTGTTAGAGCTAAAATTAGCATGTTTAAAGTGATTTTCATGCTTCCAGGGGCCCAAAACACAAGATTTATGGAATGGTTAAAAGTGCATGAAAATGGCCAATTTACTCACTCTGAGTTCTCAAAAAGGGTTTCTTCACCCCGGGAACTGAAATAAATACCATTTGGAGGCATTTAATGTTCGAGCAAAAACGGCTGATTTTCGACAAAAGAGATAACACCCCCCCATTACGTCATGCTTCAGAAATGTGGAAAATGGTCCGTTTTCAAATGTTTTATTTTTGAACGTCAGTTCACATTTGTAGGTGGATCATCAGTGTTAGAGCTAAAATTAGCATGTTTAAAGTGATTTTCATGCTTCCAGGGGCTCGGGAAGTTAATTAAATACCATTTGGAGGCATTTAATGTTCGAGCAAAAACGGCTGATTTTCGACAAAAGAGATAACACCCCCCCATTACGTCATGCTTCAGAAATGTGGAAAATGGTCCGTTTTCAAATGTTTTATTTTTGAACGTCAGTTCACATTTGTAGGTGGATCATCAGTGTTAGAGCTAAAATTAGCATGTTTAAAGTGATTTTCATGCTTCCAGGGGCTCGGGAAGTTAATTAAATACCATTTGGAGGCATTTAATGTTCGAGCAAAAACGGCTGATTTTCGACAAAAGAGATAACACCCCCCCATTACGTCATGCTTTAGAAATGTGGAAAATGGTCCGTTTTCAAATGTTTTATTTTTGAACGTCAGTTCACATTTGTAGGTGGATCATCAGTGTTAGAGCTAAAATTAGCATGTTTAAAGTGATTTTCATGCTTCCAGGGGCCCAAAACACAAGATTTATGGAATGGTTAAAAGTGCATGAAAATGGCCAATTTACTCACTCTGAGTTCTCAAAAAGGGTTTCTTCACCCCGGGAAGTTAATTAAATACCATTTGGAGGCATTTAATGTTCGAGCAAAAACGGCTGATTTTCGACAAAAGAGGTAACACCCCCCCATTACGTCATGCTTCAGAAATGTGGAAAATGGTCCGTTTTCAAATGTTTTATTTTTGAACGTCAGTTCACATTTGTAGGTGGATCATCAGTGTTAGAGCTAAAATTAGCATGTTTAAAGTGATTTTCATGCTTCCAGGGGCTCGGGAAGTGAAATAAATACCATTTGGAGGCATTTAATGTTCGAGCAAAAACGGCTGATTTTCGACAAAAGAGATAACACCCCCCATTACGTCATGCTTCAGAAATGTGGAAAATGGTCCGTTTTCAAATGTTTCATTTTTGAACGTCAGTTCACATTTGTAGGTGGATCATCAGTGTTAGAGCTAAAATTAGCATGTTTAAAGTGATTTTCATGCTTCCAGGGTCTCGGGAAGTGAAATAAATACCATTTGGAGGCATTTAATGTTCGAGCAAAAACGGCTGATTTTCGACAAAAGAGATAACACCCCCCATTACGTCATGCTTCAGAAATGTGGAAAATGGTCCGTTTTCAAATGTTTTATTTTTGAACGTCAGTTCACATTTGTAGGTGGATCATCAGTGTTAGAGCTAAAATTAGCATGTTTAAAGTGATTTTCATGCTTCCAGGGGCTCGGGAAGTTAATTAAATACCATTTGGAGGCATTTAATGTTCGAGCAAAAACGGCTGATTTTCGACAAAAGAGATAACACCCCCCCATTACGTCATGCTTCAGAAATGTGGAAAATGGTCCGTTTTCAAATGTTTTATTTTTGAACGTCAGTTCACATTTGTAGGTGGATCATCAGTGTTAGAGCTAAAATTAGCATGTTTAAAGTGATTTTCATGCTTCCAGGGGCTCAGGAAGTTAATTTAATACAATTTGGAGGCATTTAATGTTCGAGCAAAAACGGCTGATTTTCGACAAAAGAGATAACACCCCCCCATTACGTCATGCTTCAGAAATGTGGAAAATGGTCCGTTTTCAAATGTTTTATTTTTGAACGTCAGTTCACATTTGTAGGTGGATCATCAGTGTTAGAGCTAAAATTAGCATGTTTAAAGTGATTTTCATGCTTCCAGGGGCTCGGGAAGTTAATTAAATACCATTTGGAGGCATTTAATGTTCGAGCAAAAACGGCTGATTTTCGACAAAAGAGATAACACCCCCCCATTACGTCATGCTTCAGAAATGTGGAAAATGGTCCGTTTTCAAATGTTTTATTTTTGAACGTCAGTTCACATTTGTAGGTGGATCATCAGTGTTAGAGCTAAAATTAGCATGTTTAAAGTGATTTTCATGCTTCCAGGGGCCCAAAACACAAGATTTATGAAATGGTTTAAAGTGCATGAAAATGGCCAATTTACTCAGTCTGAGTTCTCAAAAAGGGTTTCTTCACCCCGGGAAGTTAATTAAATACCATTTGGAGGCATTTAATGTTCGAGCAAAAACAGCTGATTTTCGACAAAAGAGATAACACCCCCCCATTACGTCATGCTTCAGAAATGTGGAAAATGGTCCGTTTTCAAATGTTTTATTTTTGAACGTCAGTTCACATTTGTAGGTGGATCATCAGTGTTAGAGCTAAAATTAGCATGTTTAAAGTGATTTTCATGCTTCCAGGGGCTCGGGAAGTTAATTAAATACCATTTGGAGGCATTTAATGTTCGAGCAAAAACGGCTGATTTTCGACAAAAGAGATAACACCCCCCCATTACGTCATGCTTCAGAAATGTGGAAAATGGTCCGTTTTCAAATGTTTTATTTTTGAACGTCAGTTCACATTTGTAGGTGGATCATCAGTGTTAGAGCTAAAATTAGCATGTTTAAAGTGATTTTCATGCTTCCAGGGGCCCAAAACACAAGATTTATGGAATGGTTAAAAGTGCATGAAAATGGCCAATTTACTCACTCTGAGTTCTCAAAAAGGGTTTCTTCACCCCGGGAAGTTAATTAAATACCATTTGGAGGCATTTAATGTTCGAGCAAAAACGGCTGATTTTCGACAAAAGAGATAACACCCCCCCATTACGTCATGCTTCAGAAATGTGGAAAATGGTCCATTTTCAAATGTTTTATTTTTGAACGTCAGTTCACATTTGTAGGTGGATCATCAGTGTTAGAGCTAAAATTAGCATGTTTAAAGTGATTTTCATGTTTCCAGGGGCTCGGGAAGTTAATTAAATACCATTTGAAGGCATTTAATGTTCGAGCAAAAACGGCTGATTTTCGACAAAAGAGATAACACCCCCCCATTACGTCATGCTTCAGAAATGTGGAAAATGGTCCGTTTTCAAATGTTTTATTTTTGAACGTCAGTTCACATTTGTAGGTGGATCATCAGTGTAAGAGCTAAAATTAGCATGTTTAAAGTGATTTTCATGCTTCCAGGGGCTCGGGAAGTTAATTAAATACCATTTGGAGGCATTTAATGTTCGAGCAAAAACGGCTGATTTTCGACAAAAGAGATAACACCCCCCCATTACGTCATGCTTCAGAAATGTGGAAAATGGTCCGTTTTCAAATGTTTTATTTTTGAACGTCAGTTCACATTTGTAGGTGGATCATCAGTGTTAGAGCTAAAATTAGCATGTTTAAAGTGATTTTCATGCTTCCAGGGGCCCAAAACACAAGATTTATGGAATGGTTAAAAGTGCATGAAAATGGCCAATTTACTCACTCTGAGTTCTCAAAAAGGGTTTCTTCACCCCGGGAAGTTAATTAAATACCATTTGGAGGCATTTAATGTTCGAGCAAAAACGGCTGATTTTCGACAAAAGAGATAACACCCCCCCATTACGTCATGCTTCAGAAATGTGGAAAATGGTCCGTTTTCAAATGTTTTATTTTTGAACGTCAGTTCACATTTGTAGGTGGATCATCAGTGTTAGAGCTAAAATTAGCATGTTTAAAGTGATTTTCATGCTTCCAGGGGCTCGGGAAGTTAATTAAATACCATTTGGAGGCATTTAATGTTCGAGCAAAAACGGCTGATTTTCGACAAAAGAGATAACACCCCCCCATTACGTCATGCTTCAGAAATGTGGAAAATGGTCCGTTTTCAAATGTTTTATTTTTGAACGTCAGTTCACATTTGTAGGTGGATCATCAGTGTTAGAGCTAAAATTAGCATGTTTAAAGTGATTTTCATGCTTCCAGTGGCTCGGGAAGTGAAATAAATACCATTTGGAGGCATTTAATGTTCGAGCAAAAACGGCTGATTTTCGACAAAAGAGATAACACCCCCCCATTACGTCATGCTTCAGAAATGTGGAAAATGGTCCGTTTTCAAATGTTTTATTTTTGAACGTCAGTTCACATTTGTAGGTGGATCATCAGTGTTAGAGCTAAAATTAGCATGTTTAAAGTGATTTTCATGCTTCCAGGGGCCCAAAACACAAGATTTATGGAATGGTTAAAAGCGCATGAAAATGGCCAATTTACTCACTCTGAGTTCTCAAAAAGGGTTTCTTCACCCCGGGAAGTGAAATAAATACCATTTGGAGGCATTTAATGTTCGAGCAAAAACGGCTGATTTTCGACAAAAGAGATAACACCCCCCCATTACGTCATGCTTCAGAAATGTGGAAAATGGTCCGTTTTCAAATGTTTTATTTTTTAACGTCAGTTCACATTTGTAGGTGGATCATCAGTGTTAGAGCTAAAATTAGCATGTTTAAAGTGATTTTCATGCTTCCAGGGGCTCGGGAAGTTAATTAAATACCATTTGGAGGCATTTAATGTTCGAGCAAAAACGGCTGATTTTCGACAAAAGAGATAACACCCCCCATTACGTCATGCTTCAGAAATGTGGAAAATGGTCCATTTTCAAATGTTTTATTTTTGAACGTCAGTTCACATTTGTAGGTGGATCATCAGTGTTAGAGCTAAAATTAGCATGTTTAAAGTGATTTTCATGCTTCCAGGGGCTCGGGAAGTTAATTAAATACCATTTGGAGGCATTTAATGTTCGAGCAAAAACGGCTGATTTTCGACAAAAGAGATAACACCCCCCCATACGTCATGCTTCAGAAATGTGGAAAATGGTCCGTTTTCAAATGTTTTATTTTTGAACGTCAGTTCACATTTGTAGGTGGATCATCAGTGTTAGAGCTAAAATTAGCATGTTTAAAGTAATTTTCATGCTTCCAGGGGCTCGGGAAGTTAATTAAATACCATTTGGAGGCATTTAATGTTCGAGCAAAAACGGCTGATTTTCGACAAAAGAGATAACACCCCCCCATTACGTCATGCTTCAGAAATGTGGAAAATGGTCCGTTTTCAAATGTTTTATTTTTGAACGTCAGTTCACATTTGTAGGTGGATCATCAGTGTTAGAGCTAAAATTAGCATGTTTAAAGTGATTTTCATGCTTCCAGGGGCTCGGGAAGTGAAATAAATACCATTTGGAGGCATTTAATGTTCGAGCAAAAACGGCTGATTTTCGACAAAAGAGATAACACCCCCCCATTACGTCATGCTTCAGAAATGTGGAAAATGGTCCGTTTTCAAATGTTTTATTTTTGAACGTCAGTTCACATTTGTAGGTGGATCATCAGTGTTAGAGCTAAAATTAGCATGTTTAAAGTGATTTTCATGCTTCCAGGGGCTCGGGAAGTTAATTAAATACCATTTGGAGGCATTTAATGTTCGAGCAAAAACGGCTGATTTTCGACAAAAGAGATAACACCCCCCCATTACGTCATGCTTCAGAAATGTGGAAAATGGTCCGTTTTCAAATGTTTTATTTTTGAACGTCAGTTCACATTTGTAGGTGGATCATCAGTGTTAGAGCTAAAATTAGCATGTTTAAAGTGATTTTCATGCTTCCAGGGGCCCAAAACACAAGATTAATGGAATGGTTAAAAGTGCATGAAAATGGCCAATTTACTCACTCTGAGTTCTCAGAAAGGGTTTCTTCACCCCGGGAAGTGAAATAAATACCATTTGGAGGCATTTAATGTTCAAACAAAAACGGCTGATTTTCGACAAAAGAGATAACACCCCCCCATTACGTCATGCTTCAGAAATGTGGAAAATGGTCCGTTTTCAAATGTTTTATTTTTGAACGTCAGTTCACATTTGTAGGTGGATCATCAGTGTTAGAGCTAAAATTAGCATGTTTAAAGTGATTTTCATGCTTCCAGGGGCTCGGGAAGTTAATTAAATACCATTTGGAGGCATTTAATGTTCGAGCAAAAACGGCTGATTTTCGACAAAAGAGATAACACCCCCCCATTACGTCATGCTTCAGAAATGTGGAAAATGGTCCGTTTTCAAATGTTTTATTTTTGAACGTCAGTTCACATTTGTAGGTGGATCATCAGTGTTAGAGCTAAAATTAGCATGTTTAAAGTGATTTTCATGCTTCCAGGGGCCCAAAACACAAGATTTATGGAATGGTTAAAAGTGCATGAAAATGGCCAATTTACTCACTCTGAGTTCTCAAAAAGGGTTTCTTCACCCCGGGAAGTTAATTAAATACCATTTGGAGGCATTTAATGTTCGAGCAAAAACGGCTGATTTTCGACAAAAGAGATAACACCCCCCCATTACGTCATGCTTCAGAAATGTGGAAAATGGTCCGTTTTCAAATGTTTTATTTTTGAACGTCAGTTCACATTTGTAGGTGGATCATCAGTGTTAGAGCTAAAATTAGCATGTTTAAAGTGATTTTCATGCTTCCAGGGGCTCGGGAAGTTAATTAAATACCATTTGGAGGCATTTAATGTTCGAGCAAAAACGGCTGATTTTCGACAAAAGAGATAACACCCCCCCATTACGTCATGCTTCAGAAATGTGGAAAATGGTCCGTTTTCAAATGTTTTATTTTTGAACGTCAGTTCACATTTGTAGGTGGATCATCAGTGTTAGAGCTAAAATTAGCATGAAGTGATTTTCATGCTTCCAGGGGCTCGGGAAGTGAAATAAATACCATTTGGAGGCATTTAATGTTCGAGCAAAAACGGCTGATTTTCGACAAAAGAGATAACACCCCCCCATTACGTCATGCTTCAGAAATGTGGAAAATGGTCCGTTTTCAAATGTTTTATTTTTGAACGTCAGTTCACATTTGTAGGTGGATCATCAGTGTTAGAGCTAAAATTAGCATGTTTAAAGTGATTTTCATGCTTCCAGGGGCTCGGGAAGTTAATTAAATACCATTTGGAGGCATTTAATGTTCGAGCAAAAACGGCTGATTTTCGACAAAAGAGATAACACCCCCCCATTACGTCATGCTTCAGAAATGTGGAAAATGGTCCGTTTTCAAATGTTTTATTTTTGAACGTCAGTTCACATTTGTAGGTGGATCATCAGTGTTAGAGCTAAAATTAGCATGTTTAAAGTGATTTTCATGCTTCCAGGGGCCCAAAACACAAGATTTATGGAATGGTTAAAAGTGCATGAAAATGGCCAATTTACTCACTCTGAGTTCTCAAAAAGGGTTTCTTCACCCCAGGAAGTTAATTAAATACCATTTGGAGGCATTTAATGTTCGAGCAAAAACGGCTGATTTTCGACAAAAGAGATAACACCCCCCCATTACGTCATGCTTCAGAAATGTGGAAAATGGTCCGTTTTCAAATGTTTTATTTTTGAACGTCAGTTCACATTTGTAGGTGGATCATCAGTGTTAGAGCTAAACTTAGCATGTTTAAAGTGATTTTCATGCTTCCAGGGGCTCGGGAAGTTAATTAAATACCATTTGGAGGCATTTAATGTTCGAGCAAAAACGGCTGATTTTCGACAAAAGAGATAACACCCCCCCATTACGTCATGCTTCAGAAATGTGGAAAATGGTCCGTTTTCAAATGTTTTATTTTTGAACGTCAGTTCACATTTGTAGGTGGATCATCAGTGTTAGAGCTAAAATTAGCATGTTTAAAGTGATTTTCATGCTTCCAGGGGCCCAAAACACAAGATTTATGGAATGGTTAAAAGTGCATGAAAATGGCCAATTTACTCACTCTGAGTTCTCAAAAAGGGTTTCTTCACCCCGGGAAGTTAATTAAATGCCATTTGGAGGCATTTAATGTTCGAGCAAAAACGGCTGATTTTCGACAAAAGAGATAACACCCCCCCATTACGTCATGCTTCAGAAATGTGGAAAATGGTCCGTTTTCAAATGTTTTATTTTTGAACGTCAGTTCACATTTGTAGGTAGATCATCAGTGTTAGAGCTAAAATTAGCATGTTTAAAGTGATTTTCATGCTTCCAGGGGCTCGGGAAGTGAAATAAATACCATTTGGAGGCATTTAATGTTCGAGCAAAAACGGCTGATTTTCGACAAAAGAGATAACACCCCCCCATTACGTCATGCTTCAGAAATGAGGAAAATGGTCCGCTTTCAAATGTTTTATTTTTGAACGTCAGTTCACATTTGTAGGTGGATCATCAGTGTTAGAGCTAAAATTAGCATGTTTAAAGGGATTTTCATGCTTCCAGGGGCTCCGGAAGTTAATTAAATACCATTTGGAGGCATTTAATGTACGAGCAAAAACGGCTGATTTTCGACAAAAGAGATAACACCCCCCCATTACGTCATGCTTCAGAAATGTGGAAAATGGTCCGTTTTCAAATGTTTTATTTTTGAACGTCAGTTCACATTTGTAGGTGGATCATCAGTGTTAGAGCTAAAATTAGCATGTTTAAAGTGATTTTCATGCTTCCAGGGGCCCAAAACACAAGATTTATGGAATGGTTAAAAGTGCATGAAAATGGCCAATTTACTCACTCTGAGTTCTCAAAAAGGGTTTCTTCACCCCGGGAAGTGAAATAAATACCATTTGGAGGCATTTAATGTTCGAGCAAAAACAGCTGATTTTCGCCAAAAGAGATAACACCCCCCCATTACGTCATGCTTCAGAAATGTGGAAAATGGTCCGTTTTCAAATGTTTTATTTTTGAACGTCAGTTCACATTTGTAGGTGGATCATCAGTGTTAGAGCTAAAATTAGCATGTTTAAAGTGATTTTCATGCTTCCAGGGGCTCGGGAAGTTAATTAAATACCATTTGGAGGCATGTAATGTTCGAGCAAAAACGGCTGATTTTCGACAAAAGAGATAACACCCCCCCATTACGTCATGCTTCAGAAATGTGGAAAATGGTCCGTTTTCAAATGTTTTATTTTTGAACGTCAGTTCACATTTGTAGGTGGATCATCAGTGTTAGAGCTAAAATTAGCATATTTAAAGTGATTTTCATGCTTCCAGGGGCTCTGGAAGTTAATTAAATACCATTTGGAGGCATTTACTGTTCGAGCAAAAACGGCTGATTTTCGACAAAAGAGATAACACCCCCCCATTACGTCATGCTTCAGAAATGTGGAAAATGGTCCGTTTTCAAATGTTTTATTTTTGAACGTCAGTTCACATTTGTAGGTGGATCATCAGTGTTAGAGCTAAAATTAGCATGTTTAAAGTGATTTTCATGCTTCCAGGGGCTCGGGAAGTGAAATAAATACCATTTGGAGGCATTTAATGTTCGAGCAAAAACGGCTGATTTTCGACAAAAGAGATAACACCCCCCCATTACGTCATGCTTCAGAAATGTGGAAAATGGTCCGTTTTCAAATGTTTTATTTATGAACGTCAGTTCACATTTGTAGGTGGATCATCAGTGTTAGAGCTAAAATTAGCATGTTTAAAGTGATTTTCATGCTTCCAGGGGCCCAAAACACAAGATTTATGGAATGGTTAAAAGTGCATGAAAATGGCCAATTCACTCACTCTGAGTTCTCAAAAAGGGTTTCTTCACCCCGGGAAGTTAATTAAATACCATTTGGAGGCATTTAATGTTCGAGCAAAAACGGCTGATTTTCGACATAAGAGATAACACCCCCCCATTACGTCATGCTTCAGAAATGTGGAAAATGGTCCGTTTTCAAATGTTTTATTTTTGAACGTCAGTTCACATTTCTAGGTGGATCATCAGTGTTAGAGCTAAAATTAGCATGTTTAAAGTGATTTTCATGCTTCCAGGGGCTCGGGAAGTTAATTAAATACCATTTGGAGGCATTTAATGTTCGAGCAAAAACGGCTGATTTTCGACAAAAGAGATAACACCCCCCCATTACGTCATGCTTCAGAAATGTGGAAAATGGTCCGTTTTCAAATGTTTTATTTTTGAACGTCAGTTCACATTTGTAGGTGGATCATCAGTGTTAGAGCTAAAATTAGCATGTTTAAAGTGATTTTCATGCTTCCAGGGGCTCGGGAAGTGAAATAAATACCATTTGGAGGCATTTAATGTTCGAGCAAAAACGGCTGATTTTCGACAAAAGAGATAACACCCCCCCATTACGTCATGCTTCAGAAATGTGGAAAATGGTCCGTTTTCAAATGTTTTATTTTTGAACGTCAGTTCACATTTGTAGGTGGATCATCAGTGTTAGAGCTAAAATTAGCATGTTTAAAGTGATTTTCATGCTTCCAGGGGCCCAAAACACAAGATTTATGGAATGGTTAAAAGTGCATGAAAATGGCCAATTTACTCACTCTGAGTTCTCAAAAAGGGTTTCTTCACCCCGGGAACTGAAATAAATACCATTTGGAGGCATTTAATGTTCGAGCAAAAACGGCTGATTTTCGACAAAAGAGATAACACCCCCCCATTACGTCATGCTTCAGAAATGTGGAAAATGGTCCGTTTTCAAATGTTTTATTTTTGAACGTCAGTTCACATTTGTAGGTGGATCATCAGTGTTAGAGCTAAAATTAGCATGTTTAAAGTGATTTTCATGCTTCCAGGGGCTCGGGAAGTTAATTAAATACCATTTGGAGGCATTTAATGTTCGAGCAAAAACGGCTGATTTTCGACAAAAGAGATAACACCCCCCCATTACGTCATGCTTCAGAAATGTGGAAAATGGTCCGTTTTCAAATGTTTTATTTTTGAACGTCAGTTCACATTTGTAGGTGGATCATCAGTGTTAGAGCTAAAATTAGCATGTTTAAAGTGATTTTCATGCTTCCAGGGGCTCGGGAAGTTAATTAAATACCATTTGGAGGCATTTAATGTTCGAGCAAAAACGGCTGATTTTCGACAAAAGAGATAACACCCCCCCATTACGTCATGCTTTAGAAATGTGGAAAATGGTCCGTTTTCAAATGTTTTATTTTTGAACGTCAGTTCACATTTGTAGGTGGATCATCAGTGTTAGAGCTAAAATTAGCATGTTTAAAGTGATTTTCATGCTTCCAGGGGCCCAAAACACAAGATTTATGGAATGGTTAAAAGTGCATGAAAATGGCCAATTTACTCACTCTGAGTTCTCAAAAAGGGTTTCTTCACCCCGGGAAGTTAATTTAATACAATTTGGAGGCATTTAATGTTCGAGCAAAAACGGCTGATTTTCGACAAAAGAGGTAACACCCCCCCATTACGTCATGCTTCAGAAATGTGGAAAATGGTCCGTTTTCAAATGTTTTATTTTTGAACGTCAGTTCACATTTGTAGGTGGATCATCAGTGTTAGAGCTAAAATTAGCATGTTTAAAGTGATTTTCATGCTTCCAGGGGCTCGGGAAGTGAAATAAATACCATTTGGAGGCATTTAATGTTCGAGCAAAAACGGCTGATTTTCGACAAAAGAGATAACACCCCCCATTACGTCATGCTTCAGAAATGTGGAAAATGGTCCGTTTTCAAATGTTTCATTTTTGAACGTCAGTTCACATTTGTAGGTGGATCATCAGTGTTAGAGCTAAAATTAGCATGTTTAAAGTGATTTTCATGCTTCCAGGGTCTCGGGAAGTGAAATAAATACCATTTGGAGGCATTTAATGTTCGAGCAAAAACGGCTGATTTTCGACAAAAGAGATAACACCCCCCATTACGTCATGCTTCAGAAATGTGGAAAATGGTCCGTTTTCAAATGTTTTATTTTTGAACGTCAGTTCACATTTGTAGGTGGATCATCAGTGTTAGAGCTAAAATTAGCATGTTTAAAGTGATTTTCATGCTTCCAGGGGCTCGGGAAGTTAATTAAATACCATTTGGAGGCATTTAATGTTCGAGCAAAAACGGCTGATTTTCGACAAAAGAGATAACACCCCCCCATTACGTCATGCTTCAGAAATGTGGAAAATGGTCCGTTTTCAAATGTTTTATTTTTGAACGTCAGTTCACATTTGTAGGTGGATCATCAGTGTTAGAGCTAAAATTAGCATGTTTAAAGTGATTTTCATGCTTCCAGGGGCTCAGGAAGTTAATTTAATACAATTTGGAGGCATTTAATGTTCGAGCAAAAACGGCTGATTTTCGACAAAAGAGATAACACCCCCCCATTACGTCATGCTTCAGAAATGTGGAAAATAGTCAGTTTTCAAATGTTTTATTTTTGAACGTCAGTTCACATTTATAGGTGGATCATCAGTGTTAGAGCTAAAATTAGCATGTTTAAAGTGATTTTCATGCTTCCAGGGGCTCGGGAAGTTAATTAAATACCATTTGGAGGCATTTAATGTTCGAGCAAAAACGGCTGATTTTCGACAAAAGAGATAACACCCCCCCATTACGTCATGCTTCAGAAATGTGGAAAATGGTCCGTTTTCAAATGTTTTATTTTTGAACGTCAGTTCACATTTGTAGGTGGATCATCAGTGTTAGAGCTAAAATTAGCATGTTTAAAGTGATTTTCATGCTTCCAGGGGCTCGGGAAGTTAATTAAATACCATTTGGAGGCATTTAATGTTCGAGCAAAAACGGCTGATTTTCGACAAAAGATATAACACCCCCCCATTACGTCATGCTTCAGAAATGTGGAAAATGGTCCGTTTTCAAATGTTTTATTTTTGAACGTCAGTTCACATTTGTAGGTGGATCATCAGTGTTAGAGCTAAAATTAGCATGTTTAAAGTGATTTTCATGCTTCCAGGGGCCCAAAACACAAGATTTATGAAATGGTTAAAAGTGCATGAAAATGGCCAATTTACTCAGTCTGAGTTCTCAAAAAGGGTTTCTTCACCCCGGGAAGTTAATTAAATACCATTTGGAGGCATTTAATGTTCGAGCAAAAACAGCTGATTTTCGACAAAAGAGATAACACCCCCCCATTACGTCATGCTTCAGAAATGTGGAAAATGGTCCGTTTTCAAATGTTTTATTTTTGAACGTCAGTTCACATTTGTAGGTGGATCATCAGTGTTAGAGCTAAAATTAGCATGTTTAAAGTGATTTTCATGCTTCCAGGGGCTCGGGAAGTTAATTAAATACCATTTGGAGGCATTTAATGTTCGAGCAAAAACGGCTGATTTTCGACAAAAGAGATAACACCCCCCCATTACGTCATGCTTCAGAAATGTGGAAAATGGTCCGTTTTCAAATGTTTTATTTTTGAACGTCAGTTCACATTTGTAGGTGGATCATCAGTGTTAGAGCTAAAATTAGCATGTTTAAAGTGATTTTCATGCTTCCAGGGGCCCAAAACACAAGATTTATGGAATGGTTAAAAGTGCATGAAAATGGCCAATTTACTCACTCTGAGTTCTCAAAAAGGGTTTCTTCACCCCGGGAAGTTAATTAAATACCATTTGGAGGCATTTAATGTTCGAGCAAAAACGGCTGATTTTCGACAAAAGAGATAACACCCCCCCATTACGTCATGCTTCAGAAATGTGGAAAATGGTCCATTTTCAAATGTTTTATTTTTGAACGTCAGTTCACATTTGTAGGTGGATCATCAGTGTTAGAGCTAAAATTAGCATGTTTAAAGTGATTTTCATGTTTCCAGGGGCTCGGGAAGTTAATTAAATACCATTTGGAGGCATTTAATGTTCGAGCAAAAACGGCTGATTTTCGACAAAAGAGATAACACCCCCCCATTACGTCATGCTTCAGAAATGTGGAAAATGGTCCGTTTTCAAATGTTTTATTTTTGAACGTCAGTTCACATTTGTAGGTGGATCATCAGTGTAAGAGCTAAAATTAGCATGTTTAAAGTGATTTTCATGCTTCCAGGGGCTCGGGAAGTTAATTAAATACCATTTGGAGGCATTTAATGTTCGAGCAAAAACGGCTGATTTTCGACAAAAGAGATAACACCCCCCCATTACGTCATGCTTCAGAAATGTGGAAAATGGTCCGTTTTCAAATGTTTTATTTTTGAACGTCAGTTCACATTTGTAGGTGGATCATCAGTGTTAGAGCTAAAATTAGCATGTTTAAAGTGATTTTCATGCTTCCAGGGGCCCAAAACACAAGATTTATGGAATGGTTAAAAGTGCATGAAAATGGCCAATTTACTCACTCTGAGTTCTCAAAAAGGGTTTCTTCACCCCGGGAAGTTAATTAAATACCATTTGGAGGCATTTAATGTTCGAGCAAAAATGGCTGATTTTCGACAAAAGAGATAACACCCCCCCCATTACGTCATGCTTCAGAAATGTGGAAAATGGTCCGTTTTCAAATGTTTTATTTTTGAACGTCAGTTCACATTTGTAGGTGGATCATCAGTGTTAGAGCTAAAATTAGCATGTTTAAAGTGATTTTCATGCTTCCAGGGGCTCGGGAAGTTAATTAAATACCATTTGGAGGCATTTAATGTTCGAGCAAAAACGGCTGATTTTCGACAAAAGAGATAACACCCCCCCATTACGTCATGCTTCAGAAATGTGGAAAATGGTCCGTTTTCAAATGTTTTATTTTTGAACGTCAGTTCACATTTGTAGGTGGATCATCAGTGTTAGAGCTAAAATTAGCATGTTTAAAGTGATTTTCATGCTTCCAGGGGCTCGGGAAGTGAAATAAATACCATTTGGAGGCATTTAATGTTCGAGCAAAAACGGCTGATTTTCGACAAAAGAGATAACACCCCCCCATTACGTCATGCTTCAGAAATGTGGAAAATGGTCCGTTTTCAAATGTTTTATTTTTGAACGTCAGTTCACATTTGTAGGTGGATCATCAGTGTTAGAGCTAAAATTAGCATGTTTAAAGTGATTTTCATGCTTCCAGGGGCTCGGGAAGTTAATTAAATACCATTTGGAGGCATTTAATGTTCGAGCAAAAACGGCTGATTTTCGACAAAAGAGATAACACCCCCCCATTACGTCATGCTTCAGAAATGTGGAAAATGGTCCGTTTTCAAATGTTTTATTTTTGAACGTCAGTTCACATTTGTAGGTGGATCATCAGTGTTAGAGCTAAAATTAGCATGTTTAAAGTGATTTTCATGCTTCCAGGGGCCCAAAACACAAGATTAATGGAATGGTTAAAAGTGCATGAAAATGGCCAATTTACTCACTCTGAGTTCTCAAAAAGGGTTTCTTCACCCCGGGAAGTGAAATAAATACCATTTGGAGGCATTTAATGTTCAAACAAAAACGGCTGATTTTCGACAAAAGAGATAACACCCCCCCATTACGTCATGCTTCAGAAATGTGGAAAATGGTCCGTTTTCAAATGTTTTATTTTTGAACGTCAGTTCACATTTGTAGGTGGATCATCAGTGTTAGAGCTAAAATTAGCATGTTTAAAGTGATTTTCATGCTTCCAGGGGCTCGGGAAGTTAATTAAATACCATTTGGAGGCATTTAATGTTCGAGCAAAAACGGCTGATTTTCGACAAAAGAGATAACACCCCCCCATTACGTCATGCTTCAGAAATGTGGAAAATGGTCCGTTTTCAAATGTTTTATTTTTGAACGTCAGTTCACATTTGTAGGTGGATCATCAGTGTTAGAGCTAAAATTAGCATGTTTAAAGTGATTTTCATGCTTCCAGGGGCCCAAAACACAAGATTTATGGAATGGTTAAAAGTGCATGAAAATGGCCAATTTACTCACTCTGAGTTCTCAAAAAGGGTTTCTTCACCCCGGGAAGTTAATTAAATACCATTTGGAGGCATTTAATGTTCGAGCAAAAACGGCTGATTTTCGACAAAAGAGATAACACCCCCCCATTACGTCATGCTTCAGAAATGTGGAAAATGGTCCGTTTTCAAATGTTTTATTTTTGAACGTCAGTTCACATTTGTAGGTGGATCATCAGTGTTAGAGCTAAAATTAGCATGTTTAAAGTGATTTTCATGCTTCCAGGGGCTCGGGAAGTTAATTAAATACCATTTGGAGGCATTTAATGTTCGAGCAAAAACGGCTGATTTTCGACAAAAGAGATAACACCCCCCCCATTACGTCATGCTTCAGAAATGTGGAAAATGGTCCGTTTTCAAATGTTTTATTTTTGAACGTCAGTTCACATTTGTAGGTGGATCATCAGTGTTAGAGCTAAAATTAGCATGTTTAAAGTGATTTTCATGCTTCCAGGGGCCCAAAACACAAGATTTATGGAATGGTTAAAAGTGCATGAAAATGGCCAATTTACTCACTCTGAGTTCTCAAAAAGGGTTTCTTCACCCCGGGAAGTGAAATAAATACCATTTGGATGCATTTAATGTTCGAGCAAAAACGGCGGATTTTCGACAAAAGAGATAACACCCCCCCATTACGTCATGCTTCAGAAATGTGGAAAATGGTCCGTTTTCAAATGTTTTATTTTTGAACGTCAGTTCACATTTGTAGGTGGATCATCAGTGTTAGAGCTAAAATTAGCATGTTTAAAGTGATTTTCATGCTTCCAGGGGCCCAAAACACAAGATTTATGGAATGGTTAAAAGTGCATGAAAATGGCCAATTTACTCACTCTGGGTTCTCAAAAAGGGTTTCTTCTCCCCGGGAAGTTAATTAAATACCATTTGGAGGCATTTAATGTTCGAGCAAAAACGGCTGATTTTCGACAAAAGAGATAACACCCCCCATTACGTCATGCTTCAGAAATGTGGAAAATGGTCCGTTTTCAAATGTTTTATTTTTGAACGTCAGTTCACATTTGTAGGTGGATCATCAGTGTTAGAGCTAAAATTAGCATGTTTAAAGTGATTTTCATGCTTCCAGGGGCTCGGGAAGTTAATTAAATACCATTTGGAGGCATTTAATGTTCGAGCAAAAACGGCTGATTTTCGACAAAAGAGATAACACCCCCCCATTACGTCATGCTTCAGAAATGTGGAAAATGGTCCGTTTTCAAATGTTTTATTTTTGAACGTCAGTTCACATTTGTAGGTGGATCATCAGTGTTAGAGCTAAAATTAGCATGTTTAAAGTGATTTTCATGCTTCCAGGGGCCCAAAACACAAGATTTATGGAATGGTTAAAAGTGCATGAAAATGGCCAATTTACTCACTCTGAGTTCTCAAAAAGGGTTTCTTCACCCCGGGAAGTTAATTAAATACCATTTGGAGGCATTTAATGTTCGAGCAAAAACGGCTGATTTTCGACAAAAGAGATAACACCCCCCCATTACGTCATGCTTCAGAAATGTGGAAAATGGTCCGTTTTCAAATGTTTTATTTTTGAACGTCAGTTCACATTTGTAGGTGGATCATCAGTGTTAGAGCTAAAATTAGCATGTTTAAAGTGATTTTCATGTTTCCAGGGGCTCGGGAAGTTAATTAAATACCATTTGGAGGCATTTAATGTTCGAGCAAAAACGGCTGATTTTCGACAAAAGAGATAACACCCCCCCATTACGTCATGCTTCAGAAATGTGGAAAATGGTCCGTTTTCAAATGTTTTATTTTTGAACGTCAGTTCACATTTGTAGGTGGATCATCAGTGTAAGAGCTAAAATTAGCATGTTTAAAGTGATTTTCATGCTTCCAGGGGCTCAGGAAGTTAATTAAATACCATTTGGAGGCATTTAATGTTCGAGCAAAAACGGCTGATTTTCGACAAAAGAGATAACACCCCCCCATTACGTCATGCTTCAGAAATGTGGAAAATGGTCGGTTTTCAAATGTTTTATTTTTGAACGTCAGTTCACATTTGTAGGTGGATCATCAGTGTTAGAGCTAAAATTAGCATGTTTAAAGTGATTTTCATGCTTCCAGGGGCCCAAAACACAAGATTTATGGAATGGTTAAAAGTGCATGAAAATGGCCAATTTACTCACTCTGAGTTCTCAAAAAGGGTTTCTTCACCCCGGGAAGTTAATTAAATACCATTTGGAGGCATTTAATGTTCGAGCAAAAACGGCTGATTTTCGACAAAAGAGATAACACCCCCCCATTACGTCATGCTTCAGAAATGTGGAAAATGGTCCGTTTTCAAATGTTTTATTTTTGAACGTCAGTTCACATTTGTAGGTGGATCATCAGTGTTAGAGCTAAAATTAGCATGTTTAAAGTGATTTTCATGCTTCCAGGGGCTCGGGAAGTTAATTAAATACCATTTGGAGGCATTTAATGTTCGAGCAAAAACGGCTGATTTTCGACAAAAGAGATAACACCCCCCCATTACGTCATGCTTCAGAAATGTGGAAAATGGTCCGTTTTCAAATGTTTTATTTTTGAACGTCAGTTCACATTTGTAGGTGGATCATCAGTGTTAGAGCTAAAATTAGCATGTTTAAAGTGATTTTCATGCTTCCAGGGGCTCGGGAAGTGAAATAAATACCATTTGGAGGCATTTAATGTTCGAGCAAAAACGGCTGATTTTCGACAAAAGAGATAACACCCCCCCATTACGTCATGCTTCAGAAATGTGGAAAATGGTCCGTTTTCAAATGTTTTATTTTTGAACGTCAGTTCACATTTGTAGGTGGATCATCAGTGTTAGAGCTAAAATTAGCATGTTTAAAGTGATTTTCATGCTTCCAGGGGCTCGGGAAGTTAATTAAATACCATTTGGAGGCATTTAATGTTCGAGCAAAAACGGCTGATTTTCGACAAAAGAGATAACACCCCCCCATTACGTCATGCTTCAGAAATGTGGAAAATGGTCCGTTTTCAAATGTTTTATTTTTGAACGTCAGTTCACATTTGTAGGTGGATCATCAGTGTTAGAGCTAAAATTAGCATGTTTAAAGTGATTTTCATGCTTCCAGGGGCCCAAAACACAAGATTAATGGAATGGTTAAAAGTGCATGAAAATGGCCAATTTACTCACTCTGAGTTCTCAAAAAGGGTTTCTTCACCCCGGGAAGTGAAATAAATACCATTTGGAGGCATTTAATGTTCAAACAAAAACGGCTGATTTTCGACAAAAGAGATAACACCCCCCCATTACGTCATGCTTCAGAAATGTGGAAAATGGTCCGTTTTCAAATGTTTTATTTTTGAACGTCAGTTCACATTTGTAGGTGGATCATCAGTGTTAGAGCTAAAATTAGCATGTTTAAAGTGATTTTCATGCTTCCAGGGGCTCGGGAAGTTAATTAAATACCATTTGGAGGCATTTAATGTTCGAGCAAAAACGGCTGATTTTCGACAAAAGAGATAACACCCCCCCATTACGTCATGCTTCAGAAATGTGGAAAATGGTCCGTTTTCAAATGTTTTATTTTTGAACGTCAGTTCACATTTGTAGGTGGATCATCAGTGTTAGAGCTAAAATTAGCATGTTTAAAGTGATTTTCATGCTTCCAGGGGCCCAAAACACAAGATTTATGGAATGGTTAAAAGTGCATGAAAATGGCCAATTTACTCACTCTGAGTTCTCAAAAAGGGTTTCTTCACCCCGGGAAGTTAATTAAATACCATTTGGAGGCATTTAATGTTCGAGCAAAAACGGCTGATTTTCGACAAAAGAGATAACACCCCCCCATTACGTCATGCTTCAGAAATGTGGAAAATGGTCCGTTTTCAAATGTTTTATTTTTGAACGTCAGTTCACATTTGTAGGTGGATCATCAGTGTTAGAGCTAAAATTAGCATGTTTAAAGTGATTTTCATGCTTCCAGGGGCTCGGGAAGTTAATTAAATACCATTTGGAGGCATTTAATGTTCGAGCAAAAACGGCTGATTTTCGACAAAAGAGATAACACCCCCCCCATTACGTCATGCTTCAGAAATGTGGAAAATGGTCCGTTTTCAAATGTTTTATTTTTGAACGTCAGTTCACATTTGTAGGTGGATCATCAGTGTTAGAGCTAAAATTAGCATGTTTAAAGTGATTTTCATGCTTCCAGGGGCCCAAAACACAAGATTTATGGAATGGTTAAAAGTGCATGAAAATGGCCAATTTACTCACTCTGAGTTCTCAAAAAGGGTTTCTTCACCCCGGGAAGTGAAATAAATACCATTTGGATGCATTTAATGTTCGAGCAAAAACGGCGGATTTTCGACAAAAGAGATAACACCCCCCCATTACGTCATGCTTCAGAAATGTGGAAAATGGTCCGTTTTCAAATGTTTTATTTTTGAACGTCAGTTCACATTTGTAGGTGGATCATCAGTGTTAGAGCTAAAATTAGCATGTTTAAAGTGATTTTCATGCTTCCAGGGGCCCAAAACACAAGATTTATGGAATGGTTAAAAGTGCATGAAAATGGCCAATTTACTCACTCTGGGTTCTCAAAAAGGGTTTCTTCTCCCCGGGAAGTTAATTAAATACCATTTGGAGGCATTTAATGTTCGAGCAAAAACGGCTGATTTTCGACAAAAGAGATAACACCCCCCATTACGTCATGCTTCAGAAATGTGGAAAATGGTCCGTTTTCAAATGTTTTATTTTTGAACGTCAGTTCACATTTGTAGGTGGATCATCAGTGTTAGAGCTAAAATTAGCATGTTTAAAGTGATTTTCATGCTTCCAGGGGCTCGGGAAGTTAATTAAATACCATTTGGAGGCATTTAATGTTCGAGCAAAAACGGCTGATTTTCGACAAAAGAGATAACACCCCCCCATTACGTCATGCTTCAGAAATGTGGAAAATGGTCCGTTTTCAAATGTTTTATTTTTGAACGTCAGTTCACATTTGTAGGTGGATCATCAGTGTTAGAGCTAAAATTAGCATGTTTAAAGTGATTTTCATGCTTCCAGGGGCCCAAAACACAAGATTTATGGAATGGTTAAAAGTGCATGAAAATGGCCAATTTACTCACTCTGAGTTCTCAAAAAGGGTTTCTTCACCCCGGGAAGTTAATTAAATACCATTTGGAGGCATTTAATGTTCGAGCAAAAACGGCTGATTTTCGACAAAAGAGATAACACCCCCCCATTACGTCATGCTTCAGAAATGTGGAAAATGGTCCGTTTTCAAATGTTTTATTTTTGAACGTCAGTTCACATTTGTAGGTGGATCATCAGTGTTAGAGCTAAAATTAGCATGTTTAAAGTGATTTTCATGTTTCCAGGGGCTCGGGAAGTTAATTAAATACCATTTGGAGGCATTTAATGTTCGAGCAAAAACGGCTGATTTTCGACAAAAGAGATAACACCCCCCCATTACGTCATGCTTCAGAAATGTGGAAAATGGTCCGTTTTCAAATGTTTTATTTTTGAACGTCAGTTCACATTTGTAGGTGGATCATCAGTGTAAGAGCTAAAATTAGCATGTTTAAAGTGATTTTCATGCTTCCAGGGGCTCAGGAAGTTAATTAAATACCATTTGGAGGCATTTAATGTTCGAGCAAAAACGGCTGATTTTCGACAAAAGAGATAACACCCCCCCATTACGTCATGCTTCAGAAATGTGGAAAATGGTCCGTTTTCAAATGTTTTATTTTTGAACGTCAGTTCACATTTGTAGGTGGATCATCAGTGTTAGAGCTAAAATTAGCATGTTTAAAGTGATTTTCATGCTTCCAGGGGCCCAAAACACAAGATTTATGGAATGGTTAAAAGTGCATGAAAATGGCCAATTTACTCACTCTGAGTTCTCAAAAAGGGTTTCTTCACCCCGGGAAGTTAATTAAATACCATTTGGAGGCATTTAATGTTCGAGCAAAAACGGCTGATTTTCGACAAAAGAGATAACACCCCCCCATTACGTCATGCTTCAGAAATGTGGAAAATGGTCCGTTTTCAAATGTTTTATTTTTGAACGTCAGTTCACATTTGTAGGTGGATCATCAGTGTTAGAGCTAAAATTAGCATGTTTAAAGTGATTTTCATGCTTCCAGGGGCTCGGGAAGTTAATTAAATACCATTTGGAGGCATTTAATGTTCGAGCAAAAACGGCTGATTTTCGACAAAAGAGATAACACCCCCCCATTACGTCATGCTTCAGAAATGTGGAAAATGGTCCGTTTTCAAATGTTTTATTTTTGAACGTCAGTTCACATTTGTAGGTGGATCATCAGTGTTAGAGCTAAAATTAGCATGTTTAAAGTGATTTTCATGCTTCCAGGGGCTCGGGAAGTGAAATAAATACCATTTGGAGGCATTTAATGTTCGAGCAAAAACGGCTGATTTTCGACAAAAGAGATAACACCCCCCCATTACGTCATGCTTCAGAAATGTGGAAAATGGTCCGTTTTCAAATGTTTTATTTTTGAACGTCAGTTCACATTTGTAGGTGGATCATCAGTGTTAGAGCTAAAATTAGCATGTTTAAAGTGATTTTCATGCTTCCAGGGGCCCAAAACACAAGATTTATGGAATGGTTAAAAGCGCATGAAAATGGCCAATTTACTCACTCTGAGTTCTCAAAAAGGGTTTCTTCACCCCGGGAAGTGAAATAAATACCATTTGGAGGCATTTAATGTTCGAGCAAAAACGGCTGATTTTCGACAAAAGAGATAACACCCCCCCATTACGTCATGCTTCAGAAATGTGGAAAATGGTCCGTTTTCAAATGTTTTATTTTTTAACGTCAGTTCACATTTGTAGGTGGATCATCAGTGTTAGAGCTAAAATTAGCATGTTTAAAGTGATTTTCATGCTTCCAGGGGCTCGGGAAGTTAATTAAATACCATTTGGAGGCATTTAATGTTCGAGCAAAAACGGCTGATTTTCGACAAAAGAGATAACACCCCCCTTTACGTCATGCTTCAGAAATGTGGAAAATGGTCCATTTTCAAATGTTTTATTTTTGAACGTCAGTTCACATTTGTAGGTGGATCATCAGTGTTAGAGCTAAAATTAGCATGTTTAAAGTGATTTTCATGCTTCCAGGGGCTCGGGAAGTTAATTAAATACCATTTGGAGGCATTTAATGTTCGAGCAAAAACGGCTGATTTTCGACAAAAGAGATAACACCCCCCCATTACGTCATGCTTCAGAAATGTGGAAAATGGTCCGTTTTCAAATGTTTTATTTTTGAACGTCAGTTCACATTTGTAGGTGGATCATCAGTGTTAGAGCTAAAATTAGCATGTTTAAAGTAATTTTCATGCTTCCAGGGGCTCGGGAAGTTAATTAAATACCATTTGGAGGCATTTAATGTTCGAGCAAAAACGGCTGATTTTCGACAAAAGAGATAACACCCCCCCATTACGTCATGCTTCAGAAATGTGGAAAATGGTCCGTTTTCAAATGTTTTATTTTTGAACGTCAGTTCACATTTGTAGGTGGATCATCAGTGTTAGAGCTAAAATTAGCATGTTTAAAGTGATTTTCATGCTTCCAGGGGCTCGGGAAGTGAAATAAATACCATTTGGAGGCATTTAATGTTCGAGCAAAAACGGCTGATTTTCGACAAAAGAGATAACACCCCCCATTACGTCATGCTTCAGAAATGTGGAAAATGGTCCGTTTTCAAATGTTTTATTTTTGAACGTCAGTTCACATTTGTAGGTGGATCATCAGTGTTAGAGCTAAAATTAGCATGTTTAAAGTGATTTTCATGCTTCCAGGGGCTCGGGAAGTTAATTAAATACCATTTGGAGGCATTTAATGTTCGAGCAAAAACGGCTGATTTTCGACAAAAGAGATAACACCCCCCCATTACGTCATGCTTCAGAAATGTGGAAAATGGTCCGTTTTCAAATGTTTTATTTTTGAACGTCAGTTCACATTTGTAGGTGGATCATCAGTGTTAGAGCTAAAATTAGCATGTTTAAAGTGATTTTCATGCTTCCAGGGGCCCAAAACACAAGATTAATGGAATGGTTAAAAGTGCATGAAAATGGCCAATTTACTCACTCTGAGTTCTCAGAAAGGGTTTCTTCACCCCGGGAAGTGAAATAAATACCATTTGGAGGCATTTAATGTTCGAGCAAAAACGGCTGATTTTCGACAAAAGAGATAACACCCCCCCATTACGTCATGCTTCAGAAATGTGGAAAATGGTCCGTTTTCAAATGTTTTATTTTTGAACGTCAGTTCACATTTGTAGGTGGATCATCAGTGTTAGAGCTAAAATTAGCATGTTTAAAGTGATTTTCATGCTTCCAGGGGCTCGGGAAGTTAATTAAATACCATTTGGAGGCATTTAATGTTCGAGCAAAAACGGCTGATTTTCGACAAAAGAGATAACACCCCCCCATTACGTCATGCTTCAGAAATGTGGAAAATGGTCCGTTTTCAAATGTTTTATTTTTGAACGTCAGTTCACATTTGTAGGTGGATCATCAGTGTTAGAGCTAAAATTAGCATGTTTAAAGTGATTTTCATGCTTCCAGGGGCCCAAAACACAAGATTTATGGAATGGTTAAAAGTGCATGAAAATGGCCAATTTACTCACTCTGAGTTCTCAAAAAGGGTTTCTTCACCCCGGGAAGTTAATTAAATACCATTTGGAGGCATTTAATGTTCGAGCAAAAACGGCTGATTTTCGACAAAAGAGATAACACCCCCCCATTACGTCATGCTTCAGAAATGTGGAAAATGGTCCGTTTTCAAATGTTTTATTTTTGAACGTCAGTTCACATTTGTAGGTGGATCATCAGTGTTAGAGCTAAAATTAGCATGTTTAAAGTGATTTTCATGCTTCCAGGGGCTCGGGAAGTTAATTAAATACCATTTGGAGGCATTTAATGTTCGAGCAAAAACGGCTGATTTTCGACAAAAGAGATAACACCCCCCCCATTACGTCATGCTTCAGAAATGTGGAAAATGGTCCGTTTTCAAATGTTTTATTTTTGAACGTCAGTTCACATTTGTAGGTGGATCATCAGTGTTAGAGCTAAAATTAGCATGTTTAAAGTGGATTTTCATGCTTCCAGGGGCCCAAAACACAAGATTTATGGAATGGTTAAAAGTGCATGAAAATGGCCAATTTACTCACTCTGAGTTCTCAAAAAGGGTTTCTTCACCCCGGGAAGTGAAATAAATACCATTTGGATGCATTTAATGTTCGAGCAAAAACGGCGGATTTTCGACAAAAGAGATAACACCCCCCCATTACGTCATGCTTCAGAAATGTGGAAAATGGTCCGTTTTCAAATGTTTTATTTTTGAACGTCAGTTCACATTTGTAGGTGGATCATCAGTGTTAGAGCTAAAATTAGCATGTTTAAAGTGATTTTCATGCTTCCAGGGGCCCAAAACACAAGATTTATGGAATGGTTAAAAGTGCATGAAAATGGCCAATTTACTCACTCTGGGTTCTCAAAAAGGGTTTCTTCACCCCGGGAAGTTAATTAAATACCATTTGGAGGCATTTAATGTTCGAGCAAAAACGGCTGATTTTCGACAAAAGAGATAACACCCCCCATTACGTCATGCTTCAGAAATGTGGAAAATGGTCCGTTTTCAAATGTTTTATTTTTGAACGTCAGTTCACATTTGTAGGTGGATCATCAGTGTTAGAGCTAAAATTAGCATGTTTAAAGTGATTTTCATGCTTCCAGGGGCTCGGGAAGTTAATTAAATACCATTTGGAGGCATTTAATGTTCGAGCAAAAACGGCTGATTTTCGACAAAAGAGATAACACCCCCCCATTACGTCATGCTTCAGAAATGTGGAAAATGGTCCGTTTTCAAATGTTTTATTTTTGAACGTCAGTTCACATTTGTAGGTGCATCATCAGTGTTAGAGCTAAATCTAGCATGTTTAAAGTGATTTTCATGCTTCCAGGGGCTCGGGAAGTTAATTAAATACCATTTGGAGGCATTTAATGTTCGAGCAAAAACGGCAGATTTTCGACAAAAGAGATAACACCCCCCCATTACGTCATGCTTCAGAAATGTGGAAAATGGTCCGTTTTCAAATGTTTTATTTTTGAACGTCAGTTCACATTTGTAGGTGGATCATCAGTGTTAGAGCTAAAATTAGCATGTTTAAAGTGATTTTCATGCTTCCAGGGGCCCAAAACACAAGATTTATGGAATGGTTAAAAGTGCATGAAAATGGCCAATTTACTCACTCTGAGTTCTCAAAAAGGGTTTCTTCACCCCGGGAAGTTAATTAAATACCATTTGGAGGCATTTAATGTTCGAGCAAAAACGGCTGATTTTCGACAAAAGAGATAACACCCCCCCATTACGTCATGCTTCAGAAATGTGGAAAATGGTCCGTTTTCAAATGTTTTATTTTTGAACGTCAGTTCACATTTCTAGGTGGATCATCAGTGTTAGAGCTAAAATTAGCATGTTTAAAGTGATTTTCATGCTTCCAGGGGCTCGGGAAGTTAATTAAATACCATTTGGAGTCATTTAATGTTCGAGCAAAAACGGCTGATTTTCGACAAAAGAGATAACACCCCCCCATTACGTCATGCTTCAGAAATGTGGAAAATGGTCCGTTTTCAAATGTTTTATTTTTGAACGTCAGTTCACATTTGTAGGTGGATCATCAGTGTTAGAGCTAAAATTAGCATGTTTAAAGTGATTTTCATGCTTCCAGGGGCTCGGGAAGTGAAATAAATACCATTTGGAGGCATTTAATGTTCGAGCAAAAACTGCTGATTTTCGACAAAAGAGATAACACCCCCCCATTACGTCATGCTTCAGAAATGTGGAAAAGGGTCCGTTTTCAAATGTTTTATTTTTGAACGTCAGTTCACATTTGTAGGTGGATCATCAGTGTTAGAGCTAAAATTAGCATGTTTAAAGTGATTTTCATGCTTCCAGGGGCCCAAAACACAAGATTTATGGAATGGTTAAAAGTGCATGAAAATGGCCAATTTACTCACTCTGAGTTCTCAAAAAAGGTTTCTTCACCCCGGGAACTGAAATAAATACCATTTGGAGGCATTTAATGTTCGAGCAAAAACGGCTGATTTTCGACAAAAGAGATAACACCCCCCCATTACGTCATGCTTCAGAAATGTGGAAAATGGTCCGTTTTCAAATGTTTTATTTTTGAACGTCAGTTCACATTTGTAGGTGGATCATCAGTGTTAGAGCTAAAATTAGCATGTTTAAAGTGATTTTCATGCTTCCAGGGGCTCGGGAAGTTAATTAAATACCATTTGGAGGCATTTAATGTTCGAGCAAAAACGGCTGATTTTCAACAAAAGAGATAACACCCCCCCATTACGTCATGCTTCAGAAATGTGGAAAATGGTCCGTTTTCAAATGTTTTATTTTTGAACGTCAGTTCACATTTGTAGGTGGATCATCAGTGTTAGAGCTAAAATTAGCATGTTTAAAGTGATTTTCATGCTTCCAGGGGCCCAAAACACAAGATTTATGGAATGGTTAAAAGTGCATGAAAATGGCCAATTTACTCACTCTGAGTTCTCAAAAAGGGTTTCTTCACCCCGGGAAGTTAATTAAATACCATTTGGAGGCATTTAATGTTCGAGCAAAAACGGCTGATTTTCGACAAAAGAGATAACACCCCCCCATTACGTCATGCTTCAGAAATGTGGAAAATGGTCCGTTTTCAAATGTTTTATTTTTGAACGTCAGTTCACATTTGTAGGTGGATCATCAGTGTTAGAGCTAAAATTAGCATGTTTAAAGTGATTTTCATGCTTCCAGGGGCTCGGGAAGTGAATTAAATACCATTTGGAGGCATTTAATGTTCGAGCAAAAACGGCTGATTTTCGACAAAAGAGATAACACTCCCCCATTACGTCATGCTTCAGAAATGTGGAAAATGGTCCGTTTTCAAATGTTTTATTTTTGAACGTCAGTTCACATTTGTAGGTGGATCATCAGTGTTAGAGCTAAAATTAGCATGTTTAAAGTGATTTTCATGCTTCCAGGGGCCCAAAACACAAGATTTATGGAATGGTTAAAAGTGCATGAAAATGGCCAATTTACTCACTCTGAGTTCTCAAAAAGGGTTTCTTCACCCCGGGAAGTTAATTAAATACCATTTGGAGGCATTTAATGTTCGAGCAAAAACGGCTGATTTTCGACAAAAGAGATAACACCCCCCCATTACGTCATGCTTCAGAAATGTGGAAAATGGTCCGTTTTCAAATGTTTTATTTTTGAACGTCAGTTCACATTTCTAGGTGGATCATCAGTGTTAGAGCTAAAATTAGCATGTTTAAAGTGATTTTCATGCTTCCAGGGGCTCGGGAAGTTAATTAAATACCATTTGGAGGCATTTAATGTTCGAGCAAAAACGGCTGATTTTCGACAAAAGAGATAACACCCCCCCATTACGTCATGCTTCAGAAATGTGGAAAATGGTCCGTTTTCAAATGTTTTATTTTTGAACGTCAGTTCACATTTGTAGGTGGATCATCAGTGTTAGAGCTAAAATTAGCATGTTTAAAGTGATTTTCATGCTTCCAGGGGCTCGGGAAGTGAAATAAATACCATTTGGAGGCATTTAATGTTCGAGCAAAAACGGCTGATTTTCGACAAAAGAGATAACACCCCCCCATTACGTCATGCTTCAGAAATGTGGAAAATGGTCCGTTTTCAAATGTTTTATTTTTGAACGTCAGTTCACATTTGTAGGTGGATCATCAGTGTTAGAGCTAAAATTAGCATGTTTAAAGTGATTTTCATGCTTCCAGGGGCCCAAAACACAAGATTTATGGAATGGTTAAAAATGCATGAAAATGGCTAATTTACTCACTCTGAGTTCTCAAAAAAGGTTTCTTCACCCCGGGAACTGAAATAAATACCATTTGGAGGCATTTAATGTTCGAGCAAAAACGGCTGATTTTCGACAAAAGAGATAACACCCCCCCATTACGTCATGCTTCAGAAATGTGGAAAATGGTCCGTTTTCAAATGTTTTATTTTTGAACGTCAGTTCACATTTGTAGGTGGATCATCAGTGTTAGAGCTAAAATTAGCATGTTTAAAGTGATTTTCATGCTTCCAGGGGCTCGGGAAGTTAATTAAATACCATTTGGAGGCATTTAATGTTCGAGCAAAAACGGCTGATTTTCGACAAAAGAGATAACACCCCCCCATTACGTCATGCTTCAGAAATGTGGAAAATGGTCCGTTTTCAAATGTTTTATTTTTGAACGTCAGTTCACATTTGTAGGTGGATCATCAGTGTTAGAGCTAAAATTAGCATGTTTAAAGTGATTTTCATGCTTCCAGGGGCTCGGGAAGTTAATTAAATACCATTTGGAGGCATTTAATGTTCGAGCAAAAACGGCTGATTTTCGACAAAAGAGATAACACCCCCCCATTACGTCATGCTTTAGAAATGTGGAAAATGGTCCGTTTTCAAATGTTTTATTTTTGAACGTCAGTTCACATTTGTAGGTGGATCATCAGTGTTAGAGCTAAAATTAGCATGTTTAAAGTGATTTTCATGCTTCCAGGGGCCCAAAACACAAGATTTATGGAATGGTTAAAAGTGCATGAAAATGGCCAATTTACTCACTCTGAGTTCTCAAAAAGGGTTTCTTCACCCCGGGAAGTTAATTAAATACCATTTGGAGGCATTTAATGTTCGAGCAAAAACGGCTGATTTTCGACAAAAGAGGTAACACCCCCCCATTACGTCATGCTTCAGAAATGTGGAAAATGGTCCGTTTTCAAATGTTTTATTTTTGAAAGTCAGTTCACATTTGTAGGTGGATCATCAGTGTTAGAGCTAAAATTAGCATGTTTAAAGTGATTTTCATGCTTCCAGGGGCTCGGGAAGTGAAATAAATACCATTTGGAGGCATTTAATGTTCGAGCAAAAACGGCTGATTTTCGACAAAAGAGATAACACCCCCCATTACGTCATGCTTCAGAAATGTGGAAAATGGTCAGTTTTCAAATGTTTTATTTTTGAACGTCAGTTCACATTTGTAGGTGGATCATCAGTGTTAGAGCTAAAATTAGCATGTTTAAAGTGATTTTCATGCTTCCAGGGTCTCGGGAAGTGAAATAAATACCATTTGGAGGCATTTAATGTTCGAGCAAAAACGGCTGATTTTCGACAAAAGAGATAACACCCCCCATTACGTCATGCTTCAGAAATGTGGAAAATGGTCCGTTTTCAAATGTTTTATTTTTGAACGTCAGTTCACATTTGTAGGTGGATCATCAGTGTTAGAGCTAAAATTAGCATGTTTAAAGTGATTTTCATGCTTCCAGGGGCTCGGGAAGTTAATTAAAAACCATTTGGAGGCATTTAATGTTCGAGCAAAAACGGCTGATTTTCGACAAAAGAGATAACACCCCCCCATTACGTCATGCTTCAGAAATGTGGAAAATGGTCCGTTTTCAAATGTTTTATTTTTGAACGTCAGTTCACATTTGTAGGTGGATCATCAGTGTTAGAGCTAAAATTAGCATGTTTAAAGTGATTTTCATGCTTCCAGGGGCTCAGGAAGTTAATTAAATACCATTTGGAGGCATTTAATGTTCGAGCAAAAACGGCTGATTTTCGACAAAAGAGATAACACCCCCCCATTACGTCATGCTTCAGAAATGTGGAAAATAGTCCGTTTTCAAATGTTTTATTTTTGAACGTCAGTTCACATTTGTAGGTGGATCATCAGTGTTAGAGCTAAAATTAGCATGTTTAAAGTGATTTTCATGCTTCCAGGGGCTCGGGAAGTTAATTAAATACCATTTGGAGGCATTTAATGTTCGAGCAAAAACGGCTGATTTTCGACAAAAGAGATAACACCCCCCATTACGTCATGCTTCAGAAATGTGGAAAATGGTCCGTTTTCAAATGTTTTATTTTTGAACGTCAGTTCACATTTGTAGGTGGATCATCAGTGTTAGAGCTAAAATTAGCATGTTTAAAGTGATTTTCATGCTTCCAGGGGCCCAAAACACAAGATTTATGGAATGGTTAAAAGTGCATGAAAATGGCCAATTTACTCACTCTGAGTTCTCAAAAAGGGTTTCTTCACCCCGGGAAGTTAATTAAATACCATTTGGAGGCATTTAATGTTCGAGCAAAAACGGCTGATTTTCGACAAAAGAGATAACACCCCCCCATTACGTCATGCTTCAGAAATGTGGAAAATGGTCCGTTTTCAAATGTTTTATTTTTGAACGTCAGTTCACATTTGTAGGTGGATCATCAGTGTTAGAGCTAAAATTAGCATGTTTAAAGTGATTTTCATGTTTCCAGGGGCTCGGGAAGTTAATTAAATACCATTTGGAGGCATTTAATGTTCGAGCAAAAACGGCTGATTTTCGACAAAAGAGATAACACCCCCCCATTACGTCATGCTTCAGAAATGTGGAAAATGGTCCGTTTTCAAATGTTTTATTTTTGAACGTCAGTTCACATTTGTAGGTGGATCATCAGTGTAAGAGCTAAAATTAGCATGTTTAAAGTGATTTTCATGCTTCCAGGGGCTCGGGAAGTTAATTAAATACCATTTGAAGGCATTTAATGTTCGAGCAAAAACGGCTGATTTTCGACAAAAGAGATAACACCCCCCCATTACGTCATGCTTCAGAAATGTGGAAAATGGTCCGTTTTCAAATGTTTTATTTTTGAACGTCAGTTCACATTTGTAGGTGGATCATCAGTGTTAGAGCTAAAATTAGCATGTTTAAAGTGATTTTCATGCTTCCAGGGGCCCAAAACACAAGATTTATGGAATGGTTAAAAGTGCATGAAAATGGCCAATTTACTCACTCTGAGTTCTCAAAAAGGGTTTCTTCACCCCGGGAAGTTAATTAAATACCATTTGGAGGCATTTAATGTTCGAGCAAAAACGGCTGATTTTCGACAAAAGAGATAACACCCCCCCATTACGTCATGCTTCAGAAATGTGGAAAATGGTCCGTTTTCAAATGTTTTATTTTTGAACGTCAGTTCACATTTGTAGGTGGATCATCAGTGTTAGAGCTAAAATTAGCATGTTTAAAGTGATTTTCATGCTTCCAGGGGCTCGGGAAGTTAATTAAATACCATTTGGAGGCATTTAATGTTCGAGCAAAAACGGCTGATTTTCGACAAAAGAGATAACACCCCCCCATTACGTCATGCTTCAGAAATGTGGAAAATGGTCCGTTTTCAAATGTTTTATTTTTGAACGTCAGTTCACATTTGTAGGTGGATCATCAGTGTTAGAGCTAAAATTAGCAGGTTTAAAGTGATTTTCATGCTTCCAGGGGCTCGGGAAGTTAATTAAATACCATTTGGAGGCATTTAATGTTCGAGCAAAAACGGCTGATTTTCGACAAAAGAGATAACACCCCCCATTACGTCATGCTTCAGAAATGTGGAAAATGGTCCGTTTTCAAATGTTTTATTTTTGAACGTCAGTTCACATTTGTAGGTGGATCATCAGTGTTAGAGCTAAAATTAGCATGTTTAAAGTAATTTTCATGCTTCCAGGGGCTCGGGAAGTTAATTAAATACCATTTGGAGGCATTTAATGTTCGAGCAAAAACGGCTGATTTTCGACAAAAGAGATAACACCCCCCCATTACGTCATGCTTCAGAAATGTGGGAAATGGTCCGTTTTCAAATGTTTTATTTTTGAACGTCAGTTCACATTTGTAGGTGGATCATCAGTGTTAGAGCTAAAATTAGCATGTTTAAAGTGATTTTCATGCTTCCAGGGGCTCGGGAAGTGAAATAAATACCATTTGGAGGCATTTAATGTTCGAGCAAAAACGGCTGATTTTCGACAAAAGAGATAACACCCCCCCATTACGTCATGCTTCAGAAATGTGGAAAATGGTCCGTTTTCAAATGTTTTATTTTTGAACGTCAGTTCACATTTGTAGGTGGATCATCAGTGTTAGAGCTAAAATTAGCATGTTTAAAGTGATTTTCATGCTTCCAGGGGCTCGGGAAGTTAATTAAATACCATTTGGAGGCATTTAATGTTCGAGCAAAAACGGCTGATTTTCGACAAAAGAGATAACACCCCCCATTACGTCATGCTTCAGAAATGTGGAAAATGGTCCGTTTTCAAATGTTTCATTTTTGAACGTCAGTTCACATTTGTAGGTGGATCATCAGTGTTAGAGCTAAAATTAGCATGTTTAAAGTGATTTTCATGCTTCCAGGGGCCCAAAACACAAGATTAATGGAATGGTTAAAAGTGCATGAAAATGGCCAATTTACTCACTCTGAGTTCTCAAAAAGGGTTTCTTCACCCCGGGAAGTGAAATAAATACCATTTGGAGGCATTTAATGTTCGAGCAAAAACGGCTGATTTTCGACAAAAGAGATAACACCCCCCCATTACGTCATGCTTCAGAAATGTGGAAAATGGTCCGTTTTCAAATGTTTTATTTTTGAACGTCAGTTCACATTTGTAGGTGGATCATCAGTGTAAGAGCTAAAATTAGCATGTTTAAAGTGATTTTCATGCTTCCAGGGGCTCGGGAAGTTAATTAAATACCATTTGAAGGCATTTAATGTTCGAGCAAAAACGGCTGATTTTCGACAAAAGAGATAACACCCCCCCATTACGTCATGCTTCAGAAATGTGGAAAATGGTCCGTTTTCAAATGTTTTATTTTTGAACGTCAGTTCACATTTGTAGGTGGATCATCAGTGTTAGAGCTAAAATTAGCATGTTTAAAGTGATTTTCATGCTTCCAGGGGCCCAAAACACAAGATTTATGGAATGGTTAAAAGTGCATGAAAATGGCCAATTTACTCACTCTGAGTTCTCAAAAAGGGTTTCTTCACCCCGGGAAGTTAATTAAATACCATTTGGAGGCATTTAATGTTCGAGCAAAAACGGCTGATTTTCGACAAAAGAGATAACACCCCCCCATTACGTCATGCTTCAGAAATGTGGAAAATGGTCCGTTTTCAAATGTTTTATTTTTGAACGTCAGTTCACATTTGTAGGTGGATCATCAGTGTTAGAGCTAAAATTAGCATGTTTAAAGTGATTTTCATGCTTCCAGGGGCTCGGGAAGTTAATTAAATACCATTTGGAGGCATTTAATGTTCGAGCAAAAACGGCTGATTTTCGACAAAAGAGATAACACCCCCCCATTACGTCATGCTTCAGAAATGTGGAAAATGGTCCGTTTTCAAATGTTTTATTTTTGAACGTCAGTTCACATTTGTAGGTGGATCATCAGTGTTAGAGCTAAAATTAGCATGTTTAAAGTGATTTTCATGCTTCCAGGGGCTCGGGAAGTTAATTAAATACCATTTGGAGGCATTTAATGTTCGAGCAAAAACGGCTGATTTTCGACAAAAGAGATAACACCCCCCATTACGTCATGCTTCAGAAATGTGGAAAATGGTCCGTTTTCAAATGTTTTATTTTTGAACGTCAGTTCACATTTGTAGGTGGATCATCAGTGTTAGAGCTAAAATTAGCATGTTTAAAGTAATTTTCATGCTTCCAGGGGCTCGGGAAGTTAATTAAATACCATTTGGAGGCATTTAATGTTCGAGCAAAAACGGCTGATTTTCGACAAAAGAGATAACACCCCCCCATTACGTCATGCTTCAGAAATGTGGAAAATGGTCCGTTTTCAAATGTTTTATTTTTGAACGTCAGTTCACATTTGTAGGTGGATCATCAGTGTTAGAGCTAAAATTAGCATGTTTAAAGTGATTTTCATGCTTCCAGGGGCTCGGGAAGTGAAATAAATACCATTTGGAGGCATTTAATGTTCGAGCAAAAACGGCTGATTTTCGACAAAAGAGATAACACCCCCCCATTACGTCATGCTTCAGAAATGTGGAAAATGGTCCGTTTTCAAATGTTTTATTTTTGAACGTCAGTTCACATTTGTAGGTGGATCATCAGTGTTAGAGCTAAAATTAGCATGTTTAAAGTGATTTTCATGCTTCCAGGGGCTCGGGAAGTTAATTAAATACCATTTGGAGGCATTTAATGTTCGAGCAAAAACGGCTGATTTTCGACAAAAGAGATAACACCCCCCATTACGTCATGCTTCAGAAATGTGGAAAATGGTCCGTTTTCAAATGTTTCATTTTTGAACGTCAGTTCACATTTGTAGGTGGATCATCAGTGTTAGAGCTAAAATTAGCATGTTTAAAGTGATTTTCATGCTTCCAGGGGCCCAAAACACAAGATTAATGGAATGGTTAAAAGTGCATGAAAATGGCCAATTTACTCACTCTGAGTTCTCAAAAAGGGTTTCTTCACCCCGGGAAGTGAAATAAATACCATTTGGAGGCATTTAATGTTCGAGCAAAAACGGCTGATTTTCGACAAAAGAGATAACACCCCCCCATTACGTCATGCTTCAGAAATGTGGAAAATGGTACGTTTTCAAATGTTTTATTTTTGAACGTCAGTTCACATTTGTAGGTGGATCATCAGTGTTAGAGCTAAAATTAGCATGTTTAAAGTGATTTTCATGCTTCCAGGGCCTCGGGAAGTTAATTAAATACCATTTGGATGCATTTAATGTTCGAGCAAAAACGGCTGATTTTCGACAAAAGAGATAACACCCCCCCCATTACGTCATGCTTCAGAAATGTGGAAAATGGTCCGTTTTCAAATGTTTTATTTTTGAACGTCAGTTCACATTTGTAGGTGGATCATCAGTGTTAGAGCTAAAATTAGCATGTTTAAAGTGATTTTCATGCTTCCAGGGGCCCAAAACACAAGATTTATGGAATGGTTAAAAGTGCATGAAAATGGCCAATTTACTCACTCTGAGTTCTCAAAAAGGGTTTCTTCACCCCGGGAAGTGAAATAAATACCATTTGGATGCATTTAATGTTCGAGCAAAAACGGCTGATTTTCGACAAAAGAGATAACACCCCCCCCATTACGTCATGCTTCAGAAATGTGGAAAATGGTCCGTTTTCAAATGTTTTATTTTTGAACGTCAGTTCACATTTGTAGGTGGATCATCAGTGTTAGAGCTAAAATTAGCATGTTTAAAGTGATTTTCATGCTTCCAGGGGCCCAAAACACAAGATTTATGGAATGGTTAAAAGTGCATGAAAATGCCCAATTTACTCACGCTGGGTTCTCAAAAAGGGTTTCTTCACCCCGGGAAGTTAATTAAATACCATTTGGAGGCATTTAATGTTCGAGCAAAAACGGCTGATTTTCGACAAAAGAGATAACACCCCCCATTACGTCATGCTTCAGAAATGTGGAAAATGGTCCGTTTTCAAATGTTTTATTTTTGAACGTCAGTTCACATTTGTAGGTGGATCATCAGTGTTAGAGCTAAAATTAGCATGTTTAAAGTGATTTTCATGCTTCCAGGGGCTCGGGAAGTTAATTAAATACCATTTGGAGGCATTTAATGTTCGAGCAAAAACGGCTGATTTTCGACAAAAGAGATAACACCCCCCCATTACGTCATGCTTCAGAAATGTGGAAAATGGTCCGTTTTCAAATGTTTTATTTTTGAACGTCAGTTCACATTTGTAGGTGGATCATCAGTGTTAGAGCTAAAATTAGCATGTTTAAAGTGATTTTCATGCTTCCAGGGGCTCGGGAAGTTAATTAAATACCATTTGGAGGCATTTAATGTTCGAGCAAAAACGGCTGATTTTCGACAAAAGAGATAACACCCCCCCATTACGTCATGCTTCAGAAATGTGGAAAATGGTCCGTTTTCAAATGTTTTATTTTTGAACGTCAGTTCACATTTGTAGGTGGATCATCAGTGTTAGAGCTAAAATTAGCATGTTTAAAGTGATTTTCATGCTTCCAGGGGCCCAAAACACAAGATTTATGGAATGGTTAAAAGTGCATGAAAATGGCCAATTTACTCACTCTGAGTTCTCAAAAAGGGTTTCTTCACCCCGGGAAGTTAATTAAATACCATTTGGAGGCATTTAATGTTCGAGCAAAAACGGCTGATTTTCGACAAAAGAGATAACACCCCCCCATTACGTCATGCTTCAGAAATGTGGAAAATGGTCCGTTTTCAAATGTTTTATTTTTGAACGTCAGTTCACATTTGTAGGTGGATCATCAGTGTTAGAGCTAAAATTAGCATGTTTAAAGTGATTTTCATGCTTCCAGGGGCTCGGGAAGTTAATTAAATACCATTTGGAGGCATTTAATGTTCGAGCAAAAACGGCTGATTTTCGACAAAAGAGATAACACCCCCCCATTACGTCATGCTTCAGAAATGTGGAAAATGGTCCGTTTTCAAATGTTTTATTTTTGAACGTCAGTTCACATTTGTAGGTGGATCATCAGTGTTAGAGCTAAAATTAGCATGTTTAAAGTGATTTTCATGCTTCCAGGGGCTCGGGAAGTGAAATAAATACCATTTGGAGGCATTTAATGTTCGAGCAAAAACGGCTGATTTTCGACAAAAGAGATAACACCCCCCCATTACGTCATGCTTCAAAAATGTGGAAAATGGTCCGTTTTCAAATGTTTTATTTTTGAACGTCAGTTCACATTTGTAGGTGGATCATCAGTGTTAGAGCTAAAATTAGCATGTTTAAAGTGATTTTCATGCTTCCAGGGGCCCAAAACACAAGATTTATGGAATGGTTAAAAGCGCATGAAAATGGCCAATTTACTCACTCTGAGTTCTCAAAAAGGGTTTCTTCACCCCGGGAAGTGAAATAAATACCATTTGGAGGCATTTAATGTTCGAGCAAAAACGGCTGATTTTCGACAAAAGAGATAACACCCCCCCATTACGTCATGCTTCAGAAATGTGGAAAATGGTCCGTTTTCAAATGTTTTATTTTTTAACGTCAGTTCACATTTGTAGGTGGATCATCAGTGTTAGAGCTAAAATTAGCATGTTTAAAGTGATTTTCATGCTTCCAGGGGCTCGGGAAGTTAATTAAATACCATTTGGAGGCATTTAATGTTCGAGCAAAAACGGCTGATTTTCGACAAAAGAGATAACACCCCCCCATTACGTCATGCTTCAGAAATGTGGAAAATGGTCCGTTTTCAAATGTTTTATTTTTGAACGTCAGTTCACATTTGTAGGTGGATCATCAGTGTTAGAGCTAAAATTAGCATGTTTAAAGTGATTTTCATGCTTCCAGGGGCTCGGGAAGTTAATTAAATACCATTTGGAGGCATTTAATGTTCGAGCAAAAACGGCTGATTTTCGACAAAAGAGATAACACCCCCCCATTACGTCATGCTTCAGAAATGTGGAAAATGGTCCGTTTTCAAATGTTTTATTTTTGAACGTCAGTTCACATTTGTAGGTGGATCATCAGTGTTAGAGCTAAAATTAGCATGTTTAAAGTAATTTTCATGCTTCCAGGGGCTCGGGAAGTTAATTAAATACCATTTGGAGGCATTTAATGTTCGAGCAAAAATGGCTGATTTTCGACAAAAGAGATAACACCCCCCCATTACGTCATGCTTCAGAAATGTGGAAAATGGTCCGTTTTCAAATGTTTTATTTTTGAACGTCAGTTCACATTTGTAGGTGGATCATCAGTGTTAGAGCTAAAATTAGCATGTTTAAAGTGATTTTCATGCTTCCAGGGGCTCGGGAAGTGAAATAAATACCATTTGGAGGCATTTAATGTTCGAGCAAAAACGGCTGATTTTCGACAAAAGAGATAACACCCCCCCATTACGTCATGCTTCAGAAATGTGGAAAATGGTCCGTTTTCAAATGTTTTATTTTTGAACGTCAGTTCACATTTGTAGGTGGATCATCAGTGTTAGAGCTAAAATTAGCATGTTTAAAGTGATTTTCATGCTTCCAGGGGCTCGGGAAGTTAATTAAATACCATTTGGAGGCATTTAATGTTCGAGCAAAAACGGCTGATTTTCGACAAAAGAGATAACACCCCCCCATTACGTCATGCTTCAGAAATGTGGAAAATGGTCCGTTTTCAAATGTTTTATTTTTGAACGTCAGTTCACATTTGTAGGTGGATCATCAGTGTTAGAGCTAAAATTAGCATGTTTAAAGTGATTTTCATGCTTCCAGGGGCCCAAAACACAAGATTAATGGAATGGTTAAAAGTGCATGAAAATGGCCAATTTACTCACTCTGAGTTCTCAAAAAGGGTTTCTTCACCCCGGGAAGTGAAATAAATACCATTTGGAGGCATTTAATGTTCGAGCAAAAACGGCTGATTTTCGACAAAAGAGATAACACCCCCCCATTACGTCATGCTTCAGAAATGTGGAAAATGGTCCGTTTTCAAATGTTTTATTTTTGAACGTCAGTTCACATTTGTAGGTGGATCATCAGTGTTAGAGCTAAAATTAGCATGTTTAAAGTGATTTTCATGCTTCCAGGGGCTCGGGAAGTTAATTAAATACCATTTGGAGGCATTTAATGTTCGAGCAAAAACGGCTGATTTTCGACAAAAGAGATAACACCCCCCCATTACGTCATGCTTCAGAAATGTGGAAAATGGTCCGTTTTCAAATGTTTTATTTTTGAACGTCAGTTCACATTTGTAGGTGGATCATCAGTGTTAGAGCTAAAATTAGCATGTTTAAAGTGATTTTCATGCTTCCAGGGGCCCAAAACACAAGATTTATGGAATGGTTAAAAGTGCATGAAAATGGCCAATTTACTCACTCTGAGTTCTCAAAAAGGGTTTCTTCACCCCGGGAAGTTAATTAAATACCATTTGGAGGCATTTAATGTTCGAGCAAAAACGGCTAATTTTCGACAAAAGAGATAACACCCCCACATTACGTCATGCTTCAGAAATGTGGAAAATGGTCCGTTTTCAAATGTTTTATTTTTGAACGTCAGTTCACATTTGTAGGTGGATCATCAGTGTTAGAGCTAAAATTAGCATGTTTAAAGTGATTTTCATGCTTCCAGGGGCTCGGGAAGTTAATTAAATACCATTTGGATGCATTTAATGTTCGAGCAAAAACGGCTGATTTTCGACAAAAGAGATAACACCCCCCCCCATTACGTCATGCTTCAGAAATGTGGAAAATGGTCCGTTTTCAAATGTTTTATTTTTGAACGTCAGTTCACATTTGTAGGTGGATCATCAGTGTTAGAGCTAAAATTAGCATGTTTAAAGTGATTTTCATGCTTCCAGGGGCCCAAAACACAAGATTTATGGAATGGTTAAAAGTGCATGAAAATGGCCAATTTACTCACTCTGAGTTCTCAAAAAGGGTTTCTTCACCCCGGGAAGTGAAATAAATACCATTTGGATGCATTTAATGTTCGAGCAAAAAGCGGCTGATTTTCGACAAAAGAGATAACACCCCCCCATTACGTCATGCTTCAGAAATGTGGAAAATGGTCCGTTTTCAAATGTTTTATTTTTGAACGTCAGTTCACATTTGTAGGTGGATCATCAGTGTTAGAGCTAAAATTAGCATGTTTAAAGTGATTTTCATGCTTCCAGGGGCCCAAAACACAAGATTTATGGAATGGTTAAAAGTGCATGAAAATGGCCAATTTACTCACTCTGGGTTCTCAAAAAGGGTTTCTTCACCCCGGGAAGTTAATTAAATACCATTTGGAGGCATTTAATGTTCGAGCAAAAACGGCTGATTTTCGACAAAAGAGATAACACCCCCCATTACGTCATGCTTCAGAAATGTGGAAAATGGTCCGTTTTCAAATGTTTTATTTTTGAACGTCAGTTCACATTTGTAGGTGGATCATCAGTGTTAGAGCTAAAATTAGCATGTTTAAAGTGATTTTCATGCTTCCAGGGGCTCGGGAAGTTAATTAAATACCATTTGGAGGCATTTAATGTTCGAGCAAAAACGGCTGATTTTCGACAAAAGAGATAACACCCCCCCATTACGTCATGCTTCAGAAATGTGGAAAATGGTCCGTTTTCAAATGTTTTATTTTTGAACGTCAGTTCACATTTGTAGGTGGATCATCAGTGTTAGAGCTAAAATTAGCATGTTTAAAGTGATTTTCATGCTTCCAGGGGCTCGGGAAGTTAATTAAATACCATTTGGAGGCATTTAATGTTCGAGCAAAAACGGCTGATTTTCGACAAAAGAGATAACACCCCCCCATTACGTCATGCTTCAGAAATGTGGAAAATGGTCCGTTTTCAAATGTTTTATTTTTGAACGTCAGTTCACATTTGTAGGTGGATCATCAGTGTTAGAGCTAAAATTAGCATGTTTAAAGTGATTTTCATGCTTCCAGGGGCTCGGGAAGTGAAATAAATACCATTTGGAGGCATTTAATGTTCGAGCAAAAACGGCTGATTTTCGACAAAAGAGATAACACCCCCCCATTACGTCATGCTTCAGAAATGTGGAAAATGGTCCGTTTTCAAATGTTTTATTTTTGAACGTCAGTTCACATTTGTAGGTGGATCATCAGTGTTAGAGCTAAAATTAGCATGTTTAAAGTGATTTTCATGCTTCCAGGGGCTCGGGAAGTTAATTAAATACCATTTAGAGGCATTTAATGTTCGAGCAAAAACGGCTGATTTTCGACAAAAGAGATAACACCCCCCCATTACGTCATGCTTCAGAAATGTGGAAAATGGTCCGTTTTCAAATGTTTTATTTTTGAACGTCAGTTCACATTTGTAGGTGGATCATCAGTGTTAGAGCTAAAATTAGCATGTTTAAAGTGATTTTCATGCTTCCAGGGGCTCGGGAAGTTAATTAAATACCATTTGGAGGCATTTAATGTTCGAGCAAAAACGGCTGATTTTCGACAAAAGAGATAACACCCCCCCATTACGTCATGCTTCAGAAATGTGGAAAATGGTCCGTTTTCAAATGTTTTATTTTTGAACGTCAGTTCACATTTGTAGGTGGATCATCAGTGTTAGAGCTAAAATTAGCATGTTTAAAGTGATTTTCATGCTTCCAGGGGCTCGGGAAGTGAAATAAATACCATTTGGAGGCATTTAATGTTCGAGCAAAAACGGCTGATTTTCGACAAAAGAGATAACACCCCCCCATTACGTCATGCTTCAGAAATGTGGAAAATGGTCCGTTTTCAAATGTTTTATTTTTGAACGTCAGTTCACATTTGTAGGTGGATCATCAGTGTTAGAGCTAAAATTAGCATGTTTAAAGTGATTTTCATGCTTCCAGGGGCTCGGGAAGTTAATTAAATACCATTTGGAGGCATTTAATGTTCGAGCAAAAACGGCTGATTTTCGACAAAAGAGATAACACCCCCCCATTACGTCATGCTTCAGAAATGTGGAAAATGGTCCGTTTTCAAATGTTTTATTTTTGAACGTCAGTTCACATTTGTAGGTGGATCATCAGTGTTAGAGCTAAAATTAGCATGTTTAAAGTGATTTTCATGCTTCCAGGGGCCCAAAACACAAGATTAATGGAATGGTTAAAAGTGCATGAAAATGGCCAATTTACTCACTCTGAGTTCTCAAAAAGGGTTTCTTCACCCCGGGAAGTGAAATAAATACCATTTGGAGGCATTTAATGTTCGAGCAAAAACGGCTGATTTTCGACAAAAGAGATAACACCCCCCCATTACGTCATGCTTCAGAAATGTGGAAAATGGTCCGTTTTCAAATGTTTTATTTTTGAACGTCAGTTCACATTTGTAGGTGGATCATCAGTGTTAGAGCTAAAATTAGCATGTTTAAAGTGATTTTCATGCTTCCAGGGGCTCGGGAAGTTAATTAAATACCATTTGGAGGCATTTAATGTTCGAGCAAAAACGGCTGATTTTCGACAAAAGAGATAACACCCCCCCATTACGTCATGCTTCAGAAATGTGGAAAATGGTCCGTTTTCAAATGTTTTATTTTTGAACGTCAGTTCACATTTGTAGGTGGATCATCAGTGTTAGAGCTAAAATTAGCATGTTTAAAGTGATTTTCATGCTTCCAGGGGCCCAAAACACAAGATTTATGGAATGGTTAAAAGTGCATGAAAATGGCCAATTTACTCACTCTGAGTTCTCAAAAAGGGTTTCTTCACCCCGGGAAGTTAATTAAATACCATTTGGAGGCATTTAATGTTCGAGCAAAAACGGCTAATTTTCGACAAAAGAGATAACACCCCCCCATTACGTCATGCTTCAGAAATGTGGAAAATGGTCCGTTTTCAAATGTTTTATTTTTGAACGTCAGTTCACATTTGTAGGTGGATCATCAGTGTTAGAGCTAAAATTAGCATGTTTAAAGTGATTTTCATGCTTCCAGGGGCTCGGGAAGTTAATTAAATACCATTTGGATGCATTTAATGTTCGAGCAAAAACGGCTGATTTTCGACAAAAGAGATAACACCCCCCCCCATTACGTCATGCTTCAGAAATGTGGAAAATGGTCCGTTTTCAAATGTTTTATTTTTGAATGTCAGTTCACATTTGTAGGTGGATCATCAGTGTTAGAGCTAAAATTAGCATGTTTAAAGTGATTTTCATGCTTCCAGGGGCCCAAAACACAAGATTTATGGAATGGTTAAAAGTGCATGAAAATGGCCAATTTACTCACTCTGAGTTCTCAAAAAGGGTTTCTTCACCCCGGGAAGTGAAATAAATACCATTTGGATGCATTTAATGTTCGAGCAAAAACGGCTGATTTTCGACAAAAGAGATAACACCCCCCCATTACGTCATGCTTCAGAAATGTGGAAAATGGTCCGTTTTCAAATGTTTTATTTTTGAACGTCAGTTCACATTTGTAGGTGGATCATCAGTGTTAGAGCTAAAATTAGCATGTTTAAAGTGATTTTCATGCTTCCAGGGGCCCAAAACACAAGATTTATGGAATGGTTAAAAGTGCATGAAAATGGCCAATTTACTCACTCTGGGTTCTCAAAAAGGGTTTCTTCACCCCGGGAAGTTAATTAAATACCATTTGGAGGCATTTAATGTTCGAGCAAAAACGGCTGATTTTCGACAAAAGAGATAACACCCCCCATTACGTCATGCTTCAGAAATGTGGAAAATGGTCCGTTTTCAAATGTTTTATTTTTGAACGTCAGTTCACATTTGTAGGTGGATCATCAGTGTTAGAGCTAAAATTAGCATGTTTAAAGTGATTTTCATGCTTCCAGGGGCTCGGGAAGTTAATTAAATACCATTTGGAGGCATTTAATGTTCGAGCAAAAACGGCTGATTTTCGACAAAAGAGATAACACCCCCCCATTACGTCATGCTTCAGAAATGTGGAAAATGGTCCGTTTTCAAATGTTTTATTTTTGAACGTCAGTTCACATTTGTAGGTGGATCATCAGTGTTAGAGCTAAAATTAGCATGTTTAAAGTGATTTTCATGCTTCCAGGGGCTCGGGAAGTTAATTAAATACCATTTGGAGGCATTTAATGTTCGAGCAAAAACGGCTGATTTTCGACAAAAGAGATAACACCCCCCCATTACGTCATGCTTCAGAAATGTGGAAAATGGTCCGTTTTCAAATGTTTTATTTTTGAACGTCAGTTCACATTTGTAGGTGGATCATCAGTGTTAGAGCTAAAATTAGCATGTTTAAAGTGATTTTCATGCTTCCAGGGGCTCGGGAAGTGAATTAAATACCATTTGGAGGCATTTAATGTTCGAGCAAAAACGGCTGATTTTCGACAAAAGAGATAACACTCCCCCATTACGTCATGCTTCAGAAATGTGGAAAATGGTCCGTTTTCAAATGTTTTATTTTTGAACGTCAGTTCACATTTGTAGGTGGATCCTCAGTGTTAGAGCTAAAATTAGCATGTTTAAAGTGATTTTCATGCTTCCAGGGGCCCAAAACACAAGATTTATGGAATGGTTAAAAGTGCATGAAAATGGCCAATTTACTCACTCTGAGTTCTCAAAAAGGGTTTCTTCACCCCGGGAAGTTAATTAAATACCATTTGGAGGCATTTAATAATCGAGCAAAAACGGCTGATTTTCGACAAAAGAGATAACACCCCCCATTACGTCATGCTTCAGAAATGTGGAAAATGGTCCGTTTTCAAATGTTTTATTTTTGAACGTCAGTTCACATTTGTAGGTGGATCATCAGTGTTAGAGCTAAAATTAGCATGTTTAAAGTGATTTTCATGCTTCCAGGGGCTCGGGAAGTTAATTAAATACCATTTGGAGGCATTTAATGTTCGAGCAAAAACGGCTGATTTTCGACAAAAGAGATAACACCCCCCCATTACGTCATGCTTCAGAAATGTGAAAAATGGTCCGTTTTCAAATGTTTTATTTTTGAACGTCAGTTCACATTTGTAGGTGGATCATCAGTGTTAGAGCTAAAATTAGCATGTTTAAAGTGATTTTCATGCTTCTAGGGGCTCGGGAAGTTAATTAAATACCATTTGGAGGCATTTAATGTTCGAGCAAAAACGGCTGATTTTCGACAAAAGAGATAACACCCCCCCATTACGTCATGCTTCAGAAATGTGGAAAATGGTCCGTTTTCAAATGTTTTATTTTTGAACGTCAGTTCACATTTGTAGGTGGATCATCAGTGTTAGAGCTAAAATTAGCATGTTTAAAGTGATTTTCATGCTTCCATGGGCCCAAAACACAAGATTTATGGAATGGTTAAAAGTGCATGAAAATGGCCAATTTACTCACTCTGAGTTCTCAAAAAGGGTTTCTTCACCCCGGGAAGTTAATTAAATACCATTTGGAGGCATTTAATGTTCGAGCAAAAACGGCTGATTTTCGACAAAAGAGATAACACCCCCCCATTACGTCATGCTTCAGAAATGTGGAAAATGGTCCGTTTTCAAATGTTTTATTTTTGAACGTCAGTTCACATTTGTAGGTGGATCATCAGTGTTAGAGCTAAAATTAGCATGTTTAAAGTGATTTTCATGCTTCCAGGGGCTCGGGAAGTTAATTAAATACCATTTGGAGGCATTTAATGTTCGAGCAAAAACGGCTGATTTTCGACAAAAGAGATAACACCCCCCCATTACGTCATGCTTCAGAAATGTGGAAAATGGTCCGTTTTCAAATGTTTTATTTTTGAACGTCAGTTCACATTTGTAGGTGGATCATCAGTGTTAGAGCTAAAATTAGCATGTTTAAAGTGATTTTCATGCTTCCAGGGGCCCAAAACACAAGATTTATGGAATGGTTAAAAGTGCATGAAAATGGCCAATTTACTCACTCTGAGTTCTCAAAAAGGGTTTCTTCACCCCGGGAAGTTAATTAAATACCATTTGGAGGCATTTAATGTTCGAGCAAAAACGGCTGATTTTCGACAAAAGAGATAACACCCCCCCATTACGTCATGCTTCAGAAATGTGGAAAATGGTCCGTTTTCAAATGTTTTATTTTTGAACGTCAGTTCACATTTGTAGGTGGATCATCAGTGTTAGAGCTAAAATTAGCATGTTTAAAGTGATTTTCATGCTTCCAGGGGCTCGGGAAGTTAATTAAATACCATTTGGAGGCATTTAATGTTCGAGCAAAAACGGCTGATTTTCGACAAAAGAGATAACACCCCCCCATTACGTCATGCTTCAGAAATGTGGAAAATGGTCCGTTTTCAAATGTTTTATTTTTGAACGTCAGTTCACATTTGTAGGTGGATCATCAGTGTTAGAGCTAAAATTAGCATGTTTAAAGTGATTTTCATGCTTCCAGGGGCTCGGGAAGTTAATTAAATACCATTTGGAGGCATTTAATGTTCGAGCAAAAACGGCTGATTTTCGACAAAAGAGATAACACCCCCCCATTACGCCATGCTTCAGAAATGTGGAAAATGGTCCGTTTTCAAATGTTTTATTTTTGAACGTCAGTTCACATTTGTAGGTGGATCATCAGTGTTAGAGCTAAAATTAGCATGTTTAAAGTGATTTTCATGCTTCCAGGGGCTCGGGAAGTTAATTAAATACCATTTGGAGGCATTTAATGTTCGAGCAAAAACGGCTGATTTTCGACAAAAGAGATAACACCCCCCCATTACGTCATGCTTCAGAAATGTGGAAAATGGTCCGTTTTCAAATGTTTTATTTTTGAACGTCAGTTCACATTTGTAGGTGGATCATCAGTGTTAGAGCTAAAATTAGCATGTTTAAAGTGATTTTCATGCTTCCAGGGGCTCGGGAAGTTAATTAAATACCATTTGGAGGCATTTAATGTTCGAGCAAAAACGGCTGATTTTCGACAAAAGAGATAACACCCCCCCATTACGTCATGCTTCAGAAATGTGGAAAATGGTCCGTTTTCAAATGTTTTATTTTTGAACGTCAGTTCACATTTGTAGGTGGATCATCAGTGTTAGAGCTAAAATTAGCATGTTTAAAGTGATTTTCATGCTTCCAGGGGCTCGGGAAGTGAAATAAATACCATTTGGAGGCATTTAATGTTCGAGCAAAAACGGCTGATTTTCGACAAAAGAGATAACACCCCCCCATTACGTCATGCTTCAAAAATGTGGAAAATGGTCCGTTTTCAAATGTTTTATTTTTGAACGTCAGTTCACATTTGTAGGTGGATCATCAGTGTTAGAGCTAAAATTAGCATGTTTAAAGTGATTTTCATGCTTCCAGGGGCCCAAAACACAAGATTTATGGAATGGTTAAAAGCGCATGAAAATGGCCAATTTACTCACTCTGAGTTCTCAAAAAGGGTTTCTTCACCCCGGGAAGTGAAATAAATACCATTTGGAGGCATTTAATGTTCGAGCAAAAACGGCTGATTTTCGACAAAAGAGATAACACCCCCCCATTACGTCATGCTTCAGAAATGTGGAAAATGGTCCGTTTTCAAATGTTTTATTTTTTAACGTCAGTTCACATTTGTAGGTGGATCATCAGTGTTAGAGCTAAAATTAGCATGTTTAAAGTGATTTTCATGCTTCCAGGGGCTCGGGAAGTTAATTAAATACCATTTGGAGGCATTTAATGTTCGAGCAAAAACGGCTGATTTTCGACAAAAGAGATAACACCCCCCCATTACGTCATGCTTCAGAAATGTGGAAAATGGTCCGTTTTCAAATGTTTTATTTTTGAACGTCAGTTCACATTTGTAGGTGGATCATCAGTGTTAGAGCTAAAATTAGCATGTTTAAAGTGATTTTCATGCTTCCAGGGGCTCGGGAAGTTAATTAAATACCATTTGGAGGCATTTAATGTTCGAGCAAAAACGGCTGATTTTCGACAAAAGAGATAACACCCCCCCATTACGTCATGCTTCAGAAATGTGGAAAATGGTCCGTTTTCAAATGTTTTATTTTTGAACGTCAGTTCACATTTGTAGGTGGATCATCAGTGTTAGAGCTAAAATTAGCATGTTTAAAGTAATTTTCATGCTTCCAGGGGCTCGGGAAGTTAATTAAATACCATTTGGAGGCATTTAATGTTCGAGCAAAAACGGCTGATTTTCGACAAAAGAGATAACACCCCCCCATTACGTCATGCTTCAGAAATGTGGAAAATGGTCCGTTTTCAAATGTTTTATTTTTGAACGTCAGTTCACATTTGTAGGTGGATCATCAGTGTTAGAGCTAAAATTAGCATGTTTAAAGTGATTTTCATGCTTCCAGGGGCTCGGGAAGTGAAATAAATACCATTTGGAGGCATTTAATGTTCGAGCAAAAACGGCTGATTTTCGACAAAAGAGATAACACCCCCCCATTACGTCATGCTTCAGAAATGTGGAAAATGGTCCGTTTTCAAATGTTTTATTTTTGAACGTCAGTTCACATTTGTAGGTGGATCATCAGTGTTAGAGCTAAAATTAGCATGTTTAAAGTGATTTTCATGCTTCCAGGGGCTCGGGAAGTTAATTAAATACCATTTGGAGGCATTTAATGTTCGAGCAAAAACGGCTGATTTTCGACAAAAGAGATAACACCCCCCCATTACGTCATGCTTCAGAAATGTGGAAAATGGTCCGTTTTCAAATGTTTTATTTTTGAACGTCAGTTCACATTTGTAGGTGGATCATCAGTGTTAGAGCTAAAATTAGCATGTTTAAAGTGATTTTCATGCTTCCAGGGGCCCAAAACACAAGATTAATGGAATGGTTAAAAGTGCATGAAAATGGCCAATTTACTCACTCTGAGTTCTCAAAAAGGGTTTCTTCACCCCGGGAAGTGAAATAAATACCATTTGGAGGCATTTAATGTTCGAGCAAAAACGGCTGATTTTCGACAAAAGAGATAACACCCCCCCATTACGTCATGCTTCAGAAATGTGGAAAATGGTCCGTTTTCAAATGTTTTATTTTTGAACGTCAGTTCACATTTGTAGGTGGATCATCAGTGTTAGAGCTAAAATTAGCATGTTTAAAGTGATTTTCATGCTTCCAGGGGCTCGGGAAGTTAATTAAATACCATTTGGAGGCATTTAATGTTCGAGCAAAAACGGCTGATTTTCGACAAAAGAGATAACACCCCCCCATTACGTCATGCTTCAGAAATGTGGAAAATGGTCCGTTTTCAAATGTTTTATTTTTGAACGTCAGTTCACATTTGTAGGTGGATCATCAGTGTTAGAGCTAAAATTAGCATGTTTAAAGTGATTTTCATGCTTCCAGGGGCCCAAAACACAAGATTTATGGAATGGTTAAAAGTGCATGAAAATGGCCAATTTACTCACTCTGAGTTCTCAAAAAGGGTTTCTTCACCCCGGGAAGTTAATTAAATACCATTTGGAGGCATTTAATGTTCGAGCAAAAACGGCTAATTTTCGACAAAAGAGATAACACCCCCACATTACGTCATGCTTCAGAAATGTGGAAAATGGTCCGTTTTCAAATGTTTTATTTTTGAACGTCAGTTCACATTTGTAGGTGGATCATCAGTGTTAGAGCTAAAATTAGCATGTTTAAAGTGATTTTCATGCTTCCAGGGGCTCGGGAAGTTAATTAAATACCATTTGGATGCATTTAATGTTCGAGCAAAAACGGCTGATTTTCGACAAAAGAGATAACACCCCCCCCCATTACGTCATGCTTCAGAAATGTGGAAAATGGTCCGTTTTCAAATGTTTTATTTTTGAACGTCAGTTCACATTTGTAGGTGGATCATCAGTGTTAGAGCTAAAATTAGCATGTTTAAAGTGATTTTCATGCTTCCAGGGGCCCAAAACACAAGATTTATGGAATGGTTAAAAGTGCATGAAAATGGCCAATTTACTCACTCTGAGTTCTCAAAAAGGGTTTCTTCACCCCGGGAAGTGAAATAAATACCATTTGGATGCATTTAATGTTCGAGCAAAAAGCGGCTGATTTTCGACAAAAGAGATAACACCCCCCCATTACGTCATGCTTCAGAAATGTGGAAAATGGTCCGTTTTCAAATGTTTTATTTTTGAACGTCAGTTCACATTTGTAGGTGGATCATCAGTGTTAGAGCTAAAATTAGCATGTTTAAAGTGATTTTCATGCTTCCAGGGGCCCAAAACACAAGATTTATGGAATGGTTAAAAGTGCATGAAAATGGCCAATTTACTCACTCTGGGTTCTCAAAAAGGGTTTCTTCACCCCGGGAAGTTAATTAAATACCATTTGGAGGCATTTAATGTTCGAGCAAAAACGGCTGATTTTCGACAAAAGAGATAACACCCCCCATTACGTCATGCTTCAGAAATGTGGAAAATGGTCCGTTTTCAAATGTTTTATTTTTGAACGTCAGTTCACATTTGTAGGTGGATCATCAGTGTTAGAGCTAAAATTAGCATGTTTAAAGTGATTTTCATGCTTCCAGGGGCTCGGGAAGTTAATTAAATACCATTTGGAGGCATTTAATGTTCGAGCAAAAACGGCTGATTTTCGACAAAAGAGATAACACCCCCCCATTACGTCATGCTTCAGAAATGTGGAAAATGGTCCGTTTTCAAATGTTTTATTTTTGAACGTCAGTTCACATTTGTAGGTGGATCATCAGTGTTAGAGCTAAAATTAGCATGTTTAAAGTGATTTTCATGCTTCCAGGGGCTCGGGAAGTTAATTAAATACCATTTGGAGGCATTTAATGTTCGAGCAAAAACGGCTGATTTTCGACAAAAGAGATAACACCCCCCCATTACGTCATGCTTCAGAAATGTGGAAAATGGTCCGTTTTCAAATGTTTTATTTTTGTAAGTCAGTTCACATTTGTAGGTGGATCATCAGTGTTAGAGCTAAAATTAGCATGTTTAAAGTGATTTTCATGCTTCCAGGGGCTCGGGAAGTGAAATAAATACCATTTGGAGGCATTTAATGTTCGAGCAAAAACGGCTGATTTTCGACAAAAGAGATAACACCCCCCCATTACGTCATGCTTCAGAAATGTGGAAAATGGTCCGTTTTCAAATGTTTTATTTTTGAACGTCAGTTCACATTTGTAGGTGGATCATCAGTGTTAGAGCTAAAATTAGCATGTTTAAAGTGATTTTCATGCTTCCAGGGGCTCGGGAAGTTAATTAAATACCATTTAGAGGCATTTAATGTTCGAGCAAAAACGGCTGATTTTCGACAAAAGAGATAACACCCCCCCATTACGTCATGCTTCAGAAATGTGGAAAATGGTCCGTTTTCAAATGTTTTATTTTTGAACGTCAGTTCACATTTGTAGGTGGATCATCAGTGTTAGAGCTAAAATTAGCATGTTTAAAGTGATTTTCATGCTTCCAGGGGCTCGGGAAGTTAATTAAATACCATTTGGAGGCATTTAATGTTCGAGCAAAAACGGCTGATTTTCGACAAAAGAGATAACACCCCCCCATTACGTCATGCTTCAGAAATGTGGAAAATGGTCCGTTTTCAAATGTTTTATTTTTGAACGTCAGTTCACATTTGTAGGTGGATCATCAGTGTTAGAGCTAAAATTAGCATGTTTAAAGTGATTTTCATGCTTCCAGGGGCTCGGGAAGTGAAATAAATACCATTTGGAGGCATTTAATGTTCGAGCAAAAACGGCTGATTTTCGACAAAAGAGATAACACCCCCCCATTACGTCATGCTTCAGAAATGTGGAAAATGGTCCGTTTTCAAATGTTTTATTTTTGAACGTCAGTTCACATTTGTAGGTGGATCATCAGTGTTAGAGCTAAAATTAGCATGTTTAAAGTGATTTTCATGCTTCCAGGGGCTCGGGAAGTTAATTAAATACCATTTGGAGGCATTTAATGTTCGAGCAAAAACGGCTGATTTTCGACAAAAGAGATAACACCCCCCCATTACGTCATGCTTCAGAAATGTGGAAAATGGTCCGTTTTCAAATGTTTTATTTTTGAACGTCAGTTCACATTTGTAGGTGGATCATCAGTGTTAGAGCTAAAATTAGCATGTTTAAAGTGATTTTCATGCTTCCAGGGGCCCAAAACACAAGATTAATGGAATGGTTAAAAGTGCATGAAAATGGCCAATTTACTCACTCTGAGTTCTCAAAAAGGGTTTCTTCACCCCGGGAAGTGAAATAAATACCATTTGGAGGCATTTAATGTTCGAGCAAAAACGGCTGATTTTCGACAAAAGAGATAACACCCCCCCATTACGTCATGCTTCAGAAATGTGGAAAATGGTCCGTTTTCAAATGTTTTATTTTTGAACGTCAGTTCACATTTGTAGGTGGATCATCAGTGTTAGAGCTAAAATTAGCATGTTTAAAGTGATTTTCATGCTTCCAGGGGCTCGGGAAGTTAATTAAATACCATTTGGAGGCATTTAATGTTCGAGCAAAAACGGCTGATTTTCGACAAAAGAGATAACACCCCCCCATTACGTCATGCTTCAGAAATGTGGAAAATGGTCCGTTTTCAAATGTTTTATTTTTGAACGTCAGTTCACATTTGTAGGTGGATCATCAGTGTTAGAGCTAAAATTAGCATGTTTAAAGTGATTTTCATGCTTCCAGGGGCCCAAAACACAAGATTTATGGAATGGTTAAAAGTGCATGAAAATGGCCAATTTACTCACTCTGAGTTCTCAAAAAGGGTTTCTTCACCCCGGGAAGTTAATTAAATACCATTTGGAGGCATTTAATGTTCGAGCAAAAACGGCTAATTTTCGACAAAAGAGATAACACCCCCCCATTACGTCATGCTTCAGAAATGTGGAAAATGGTCCGTTTTCAAATGTTTTATTTTTGAACGTCAGTTCACATTTGTAGGTGGATCATCAGTGTTAGAGCTAAAATTAGCATGTTTAAAGTGATTTTCATGCTTCCAGGGGCTCGGGAAGTTAATTAAATACCATTTGGATGCATTTAATGTTCGAGCAAAAACGGCTGATTTTCGACAAAAGAGATAACACCCCCCCCCATTACGTCATGCTTCAGAAATGTGGAAAATGGTCCGTTTTCAAATGTTTTATTTTTGAATGTCAGTTCACATTTGTAGGTGGATCATCAGTGTTAGAGCTAAAATTAGCATGTTTAAAGTGATTTTCATGCTTCCAGGGGCCCAAAACACAAGATTTATGGAATGGTTAAAAGTGCATGAAAATGGCCAATTTACTCACTCTGAGTTCTCAAAAAGGGTTTCTTCACCCCGGGAAGTGAAATAAATACCATTTGGATGCATTTAATGTTCGAGCAAAAACGGCTGATTTTCGACAAAAGAGATAACACCCCCCCATTACGTCATGCTTCAGAAATGTGGAAAATGGTCCGTTTTCAAATGTTTTATTTTTGAACGTCAGTTCACATTTGTAGGTGGATCATCAGTGTTAGAGCTAAAATTAGCATGTTTAAAGTGATTTTCATGCTTCCAGGGGCCCAAAACACAAGATTTATGGAATGGTTAAAAGTGCATGAAAATGGCCAATTTACTCACTCTGGGTTCTCAAAAAGGGTTTCTTCACCCCGGGAAGTTAATTAAATACCATTTGGAGGCATTTAATGTTCGAGCAAAAACGGCTGATTTTCGACAAAAGAGATAACACCCCCCATTACGTCATGCTTCAGAAATGTGGAAAATGGTCCGTTTTCAAATGTTTTATTTTTGAACGTCAGTTCACATTTGTAGGTGGATCATCAGTGTTAGAGCTAAAATTAGCATGTTTAAAGTGATTTTCATGCTTCCAGGGGCTCGGGAAGTTAATTAAATACCATTTGGAGGCATTTAATGTTCGAGCAAAAACGGCTGATTTTCGACAAAAGAGATAACACCCCCCCCATTACGTCATGCTTCAGAAATGTGGAAAATGGTCCGTTTTCAAATGTTTTATTTTTGAACGTCAGTTCACATTTGTAGGTGGATCATCAGTGTTAGAGCTAAAATTAGCATGTTTAAAGTGATTTTCATGCTTCCAGGGGCTCGGGAAGTTAATTAAATACCATTTGGAGGCATTTAATGTTCGAGCAAAAACGGCTGATTTTCGACAAAAGAGATAACACCCCCCCATTACGTCATGCTTCAGAAATGTGGAAAATGGTCCGTTTTCAAATGTTTTATTTTTGAACGTCAGTTCACATTTGTAGGTGGATCATCAGTGTTAGAGCTAAAATTAGCATGTTTAAAGTGATTTTCATGCTTCCAGGGGCTCGGGAAGTGAATTAAATACCATTTGGAGGCATTTAATGTTCGAGCAAAAACGGCTGATTTTCGACAAAAGAGATAACACTCCCCCATTACGTCATGCTTCAGAAATGTGGAAAATGGTCCGTTTTCAAATGTTTTATTTTTGAACGTCAGTTCACATTTGTAGGTGGATCATCAGTGTTAGAGCTAAAATTAGCATGTTTAAAGTGATTTTCATGCTTCCAGGGGCCCAAAACACAAGATTTATGGAATGGTTAAAAGTGCATGAAAATGGCCAATTTACTCACTCTGAGTTCTCAAAAAGGGTTTCTTCACCCCGGGAAGTGAAATAAATACCATTTGGAGGCATTTAATGTTCGAGCAAAAACGGCTGATTTTCGACAAAAGAGATAACACCCCCCCATTCCGTCATGCTTCAGAAATGTGGAAAATGGTCCATTTTCAAATGTTTTATTTTTGAACGTCAGTTCACATTTGTAGGTGGATCCTCAGTGTTAGAGCTAAAATTAGCATGTTTAAAGTGATTTTCATGCTTCCAGGGGCCCAAAACACAAGATTTATGGAATGGTTAAAAGTGCATGAAAATGGCCAATTTACTCACTCTGAGTTCTCAAAAAGGGTTTCTTCACCCCGGGAAGTTAATTAAATACCATTTGGAGGCATTTAATAATCGAGCAAAAACGGCTGATTTTCGACAAAAGAGATAACACCCCCCATTACGTCATGCTTCAGAAATGTGGAAAATGGTCCGTTTTCAAATGTTTTATTTTTGAACGTCAGTTCACATTTGTAGGTGGATCATCAGTGTTAGAGCTAAAATTAGCATGTTTAAAGTGATTTTCATGCTTCCAGGGGCTCGGGAAGTTAATTAAATACCATTTGGAGGCATTTAATGTTCGAGCAAAAACGGCTGATTTTCGACAAAAGAGATAACACCCCCCCATTACGTCATGCTTCAGAAATGTGAAAAATGGTCCGTTTTCAAATGTTTTATTTTTGAACGTCAGTTAACATTTGTAGGTGGATCATCAGTGTTAGAGCTAAAATTAGCATGTTTAAAGTGATTTTCATGCTTCTAGGGGCTCGGGAAGTTAATTAAATACCATTTGGAGGCATTTAATGTTCGAGCAAAAACGGCTGATTTTCGACAAAAGAGATAACACCCCCCCATTACGTCATGCTTCAGAAATGTGGAAAATGGTCCGTTTTCAAATGTTTTATTTTTGAACGTCAGTTCACATTTGTAGGTGGATCATCAGTGTTAGAGCTAAAATTAGCATGTTTAAAGTGATTTTCATGCTTCCATGGGCCCAAAACACAAGATTTATGGAATGGTTAAAAGTGCATGAAAATGGCCAATTTACTCACTCTGAGTTCTCAAAAAGGGTTTCTTCACCCCGGGAAGTTAATTAAATACCATTTGGAGGCATTTAATGTTCGAGCAAAAACGGCTGATTTTCGACAAAAGAGATAACACCCCCCCATTACGTCATGCTTCAGAAATGTGGAAAATGGTCCGTTTTCAAATGTTTTATTTTTGAACGTCAGTTCACATTTGTAGGTGGATCATCAGTGTTAGAGCTAAAATTAGCATGTTTAAAGTGATTTTCATGCTTCCAGGGGCTCGGGAAGTTAATTAAATACCATTTGGAGGCATTTAATGTTCGAGCAAAAACGGCTGATTTTCGACAAAAGAGATAACACCCCCCCATTACGTCATGCTTCAGAAATGTGGAAAATGGTCCGTTTTCAAATGTTTTATTTTTGAACGTCAGTTCACATTTGTAGGTGGATCATCAGTGTTAGAGCTAAAATTAGCATGTTTAAAGTGATTTTCATGCTTCCAGGGGCCCAAAACACAAGATTTATGGAATGGTTAAAAGTGCATGAAAATGGCCAATTTACTCACTCTGAGTTCTCAAAAAGGGTTTCTTCACCCCGGGAAGTTAATTAAATACCATTTGGAGGCATTTAATGTTCGAGCAAAAACGGCTGATTTTCGACAAAAGAGATAACACCCCCCCATTACGTCATGCTTCAGAAATGTGGAAAATGGTCCGTTTTCAAATGTTTTATTTTTGAACGTCAGTTCACATTTGTAGGTGGATCATCAGTGTTAGAGCTAAAATTAGCATGTTTAAAGTGATTTTCATGCTTCCAGGGGCTCGGGAAGTTAATTAAATACCATTTGGAGGCATTTAATGTTCGAGCAAAAACGGCTGATTTTCGACAAAAGAGATAACACCCCCCCATTACGTCATGCTTCAGAAATGTGGAAAATGGTCCGTTTTCAAATGTTTTATTTTTGAACGTCAGTTCACATTTGTAGGTGGATCATCAGTGTTAGAGCTAAAATTAGCATGTTTAAAGTGATTTTCATGCTTCCAGGGGCTCGGGAAGTTAATTAAATACCATTTGGAGGCATTTAATGTTCGAGCAAAAACGGCTGATTTTCGACAAAAGAGATAACACCCCCCCATTACGCCATGCTTCAGAAATGTGGAAAATGGTCCGTTTTCAAATGTTTTATTTTTGAACGTCAGTTCACATTTGTAGGTGGATCATCAGTGTTAGAGCTAAAATTAGCATGTTTAAAGTGATTTTCATGCTTCCAGGGGCTCGGGAAGTTAATTAAATACCATTTGGAGGCATTTAATGTTCGAGCAAAAACGGCTGATTTTCGACAAAAGAGATAACACCCCCCCATTACGTCATGCTTCAGAAATGTGGAAAATGGTCCGTTTTCAAATGTTTTATTTTTGAACGTCAGTTCACATTTGTAGGTGGATCATCAGTGTTAGAGCTAAAATTAGCATGTTTAAATTGATTTTCATGCTTCTAGGGGCTCGGGAAGTTAATTAAATACCATTTGGAGGCATTTAATGTTCGAGCAAAAACGGCTGATTTTCGACAAAAGAGATAACACCCCCCCATTACGTCATGCTTCAGAAATGTGGAAAATGGTCCGTTTTCAAATGTTTTATTTTTGAACGTCAGTTCACATTTGTAGGTGGATCATCAGTGTTAGAGCTAAAATTAGCATGTTTAAAGTGATTTTCATGCTTCCAGGGGCCCAAAACACAAGATTTATGGAATGGTTAAAAGTGCATGAAAATGGCCAATTTACTCACTCTGAGTTCTCAAAAAGGGTTTCTTCACCCCGGGAAGTTAATTAAATACCATTTGGAGGCATTTAATGTTCGAGCAAAAACGGCTGATTTTCGACAAAAGAGATAACACCCCCCCATTACGTCATGCTTCAGAAATGTGGAAAATGGTCCGTTTTCAAATGTTTTATTTTTGAACGTCAGTTCACATTTGTAGGTGGATCATCAGTGTTAGAGCTAAAATTAGCATGTTTAAAGTGATTTTCATGCTTCCAGGGGCTCGGGAAGTTAATTAAATACCATTTGGAGGCATTTAATGTTCGAGCAAAAACGGCTGATTTTCGACAAAAGAGATAACACCCCCCCATTACGTCATGCTTCAGAAATGTGGAAAATGGTCCGTTTTCAAATGTTTTATTTTTGAACGTCAGTTCACATTTGTAGGTGGATCATCAGTGTTAGAGCTAAAATTAGCATGTTTAAAGTGATTTTCATGCTTCCAGGGGCCCAAAACACAAGATTTATGGAATGGTTAAAAGTGCATGAAAATGGCCAATTTACTCACTCTGAGTTCTCAAAAAGGGTTTCTTCACCCCGGGAAGTGAAATAAATACCATTTGGATGCATTTAATGTTCGAGCAAAAACGGCTGATTTTCGACAAAAGAGATAACACCCCCCCATTACGTCATGCTTCAGAAATGTGGAAAATGGTCCGTTTTCAAATGTTTTATTTTTGAACGTCAGTTCACATTTGTAGGTGGATCATCAGTGTTAGAGCTAAAATTAGCATCTTTAAAGTGATTTTCATGCTTCCAGGGGCCCAAAACACAAGATTAATGGAATGGTTAAAAGTGCATGAAAATGGCCAATTTACTCACTCTGAGTTCTCAAAAAGGGTTTCTCCACCCCGGGAAGTTAATTAAATACCATTTGGAGGCATTTAATGTTCGAGCAAAAACGGCTGATTTTCGACAAAAGAGATAACACCCCCCCATTACGTCATGCTTCAGAAATGTGGAAAATGGTCCGTTTTCAAATGTTTTATTTTTGAACGTCAGTTCACATTTGTAGGTGGATCATCAGTGTTGGAGCTAAAATTAGCATGTTTAAAGTGATTTTCATGCTTCCAGGGGCCCAAAACACAAGATTTATGGAATGGTTAAAAGTGCATGAAAATGGCCAATTTACTCACTCTGAGTTCTCAAAAAGGGTTTCTTCACCCCGGGAAGTTAATTAAATACCATTTGGAGGCATTTAATGTTCGAGCAAAAACGGCTGATTTTCGACAAAAGAGATAACACCCCCCCCATTACGTCATGCTTCAGAAATGTGGAAAATGGTCCGTTTTCAAATGTTTTATTTTTGAACGTCAGTTCACATTTGTAGGTGGATCATCAGTGTTAGAGCTAAAATTAGCATGTTTAAAGTGATTTTCATGCTTCCAGGGGCTCGGGAAGTTAATTAAATACCATTTGGAGGCATTTAATGTTCGAGCAAAAACGGCTGATTTTCGACAAAAGAGATAACACCCCCCCATTACGTCATGCTTCAGAAATGTGGAAAATGGTCCGTTTTCAAATGTTTTATTTTTAAACGTCAGTTCACATTTGTAGGTGGATCATCAGTGTTAGAGCTAAAATTAGCATGTTTAAAGTGATTTTCATGCTTCCAGGGGCCCAAAACACAAGATTTATGGAATGGTTAAAAGTGCATGAAAATGGCCAATTTACTCACTCTGAGTTCTCAAAAAGGGTTTCTTCACCCCGGGAAGTTAATTAAATACCATTTGGAGGCATTTAATGTTCGAGCAAAAACGGCTGATTTTCGACAAAAGAGATAACACCCCCCCATTACGTCATGCTTCAGAAATGTGGAAAATGGTCCGTTTTCAAATGTTTTATTTTTGAACGTCAGTTCACATTTGTAGGTGGATCATCAGTGTTAGAGCTAAAATTAGCATGTTTAAAGTGATTTTCATGCTTCCAGGGGCTCGGGAAGTTAATTAAATACCATTTGGAGGCATTTAATGTTCGAGCAAAAACGGCTGATTTTCGACAAAAGAGATAACACCCCCCCATTACGTCATGCTTCAGAAATGTGGAAAATGGTCCGTTTTCAAATGTTTTATTTTTGAACGTCAGTTCACATTTGTAGGTGGATCATCAGTGTTAGAGCTAAAATTAGCATGTTTAAAGTGATTTTCATGCTTCCAGGGGCCCAAAACACAAGATTTATGGAATGGTTAAAAGTGCATGAAAATGGCCAATTTACTCACTCTGAGTTCTCAAAAAAGGTTTCTTCACCCCGGGAAGTTAATTAAATACCATTTGGAGGCATTTAATGTTCGAGCAAAAACGGCTGATTTTCGACAAAAGAGATAACACCCCCCCATTACGTCATGCTTCAGAAATGTGGAAAATGGTCCGTTTTCAAATGTTTTATTTTTGAACGTCAGTTCACATTTGTAGGTGGATCATCAGTGTTAGAGCTAAAATTAGCATGTTTAAAGTGATTTTCATGCTTCCAGGGGCTCGGGAAGTTAATTAAATACCATTTGGAGGCATTTAATGTTCGAGCAAAAACGGCTGATTTTCGACAAAAGAGATAACACCCCCCCATTACGTCATGCTTCAGAAATGTGGAAAATGGTCCATTTTCAAATGTTTTATTTTTGAACGTCAGTTCACATTTGTAGGTGGATCATCAGTGTTAGAGCTAAAATTAGCATGTTTAAAGTGATTTTCATGCTTCCAGGGGCTCGGGAAGTTAATTAAATACCATTTGGAGGCATTTAATGTTCGAGCAAAAACGGCTGATTTTCGACAAAAGAGATAACACCCCCCATTACGTCATGCTTCAGAAATGTGGAAAATGGTCCGTTTTCAAATGTTTTATTTTTTAACGTCAGTTCACATTTGTAGGTGGATCATCAGTGTTAGAGCTAAAATTAGCATGTTTAAAGTGATTTTCATGCTTCCAGGGGCTCGGGAAGTTAATTAAATACCATTTGGAGGCATTTAATGTTCGAGCAAAAACGGCTGATTTTCGACAAAAGAGATAACACCCCCCCCATTACGTCATGCTTCAGAAATGTGGAAAATGGTCCGTTTTCAAATGTTTTATTTTTGAACGTCAGTTCACATTTGTAGGTGGATCATCAGTGTTAGAGCTAAAATTAGCATGTTTAAAGTGATTTTCATGCTTCCAGGGGCTCGGGAAGTTAATTAAATACCATTTGGTGGCATTTAATGTTCGAGCAAAAACGGCTGATTTTCGACAAAAGAGATAACACCCCCCACATTACGTCATGCTTCAGAAATGTGGAAAATGGTCCGTTTTCAAATGTTTTATTTTTGAACGTCAGTTCACATTTGTAGGTGGATCATCAGTGTTAGAGCTAAAATTAGCATGTTTAAAGTGATTTTCATGCTTCCAGGGGCCCAAAACACAAGATTTATGGAATGGTTAAAAGTGCATGAAAATGGCCAATTTACTCACTCTGAGTTCTCAAAAAGGGTTTCCTAACCCCGGGAAGTTAATTAAATACCATTTGGAGGCATTTAATGTTCGAGCAAAAACGGCTGATTTTCGACAAAAGAGATAACACCCCCCCCATTACGTCATGCTTCAGAAATGTGGAAAATGGTCCGTTTTCAAATGTTTTATTTTTGAACGTCAGTTCACATTTGTAGGTGGATCATCAGTGTTAGAGCTAAAATTAGCATGTTTAAAGTGATTTTCATGCTTCCAGGGGCTCGGGAAGTGAAATAAATACCATTTGGAGGCATTTAATGTTCGAGCAAAAACGGCTGATTTTCGACAAAAGAGATAACACCCCCCCATTACGTCATGCTTCAGAAATGTGGAAAATGGTCCGTTTTCAAATGTTTTATTTTTGAATGTCAGTTCACATTTGTAGGTGGATCATCATTGTTAGAGCTAAAATTAGCATGTTTAAAGTGATTTTCATGCTTCCAGGGGCTCGGGAAGTTAATTAAATACCATTTGGAGGCATTTAATGTTCGAGCAAAAACGGCTGATTTTCGACAAAAGAGATAACACCCCCCCATTACGTCATGCTTCAGAAATGTGGAAAATGGTCTGTTTTCAAATGTTTTATTTTTGAACGTCAGTTCACATTTGTAGGTGGATCATCAGTGTTAGAGCTAAAATTAGCATGTTTAAAGTGATTTTCATGCTTCCAGGGGCTCGGGAAGTTAATTAAATACCATTTGGAGGCATTTAATGTTCGAGCAAAAACGGCTGATTTTCGACAAAAGAGATAACACCCCCCCATTACGTCATGCTTCAGAAATGTGGAAAATGGTCCGTTTTCAAATGTTTTATTTTTGAACGTCAGTTCACATTTGTAGGTGGATCATCAGTGTTAGAGCTAAAATTAGCATGTTTAAAGTGATTTTCATGCTTCCAGGGGCTCGGGAAGTTAATTAAATACCATTTGGTGGCATTTAATGTTCGAGCAAAAACGGCTGATTTTTGACAAAAGAGATAACACCCCCCCCATTACGTCACGCTTCAGAAATGTGGAAAATGGTCCGTTTTCAAATGTTTTATTTTTGAACGTCAGTTCACATTTGTAGGTGGATCATCAGTGTTAGAGCTAAAATTAGCATGTTTAAAGTGATTTTCATGCTTCCAGGGGCTCGGGAAGATAAATAAATACCATTTGGAGGCATTTAATGTTCGAGCAAAAACGGCTGATTTTCGACAAAAGAGATAACACCCCCCCATTACGTCATGCTTCAGAAATGTGGAAAATGGTCCGTTTTCAAATGTTTTATTTTTGAACGTCAGTTCACATTTGTAGGTGGATCATCAGTGTTAGAGCTAAAATTAGCATGTTTAAAGTGATTTTCATGCTTCCAGGGGCCCAAAACACAAGATTTATGGAATGGTTAAAAGTGCATGAAAATGGCCAATTTACTCACTCTGAGTTCTCAAAAAGGGTTTCTTCACCCCGGGAAGTTAATTAAATACCATTTGGTGGCATTTAATGTTCGAGCAAAAACGGCTGATTTTCGACAAAAGAGATAACACCCCCCCATTACGTCATGCTTCAGATATGTGGAAAATGGTCCGTTTTCAAATGTTTTATTTTTGAACGTCAGTTCACATTTGTAGGTGGATCATCAGTGTTAGAGCTAAAATTAGCATGTTTAAAGTGATTTTCATGCTTCCAGGGGCTCGGGAAGTTAATTAAATACCATTTGGAGGCATTTAATGTTCGAGCAAAAACGGCTGATTTTCGACAAAAGAGATAACACCCCCCCATTACGTCATGCTTCAGAAATGTGGAAAATGGTCCGTTTTCAAATGTTTTATTTTTGAACGTCAGTTCACATTTGTAGGTGGATCATCAGTGTTAGAGCTAAAATTAGCATGTTTAAAGTGATTTTCATGCTTCCAGGGGCCCAAAACACAAGATTAATGGAATGGTTAAAAGTGCATGAAAATGGCCAATTTACTCACTCTGAGTTCTCAAAAAGGGTTTCTTCACCCCGGGAAGTTAATTAAATACCATTTGGAGGCATTTAATGTTCGAGCAAAAACGGCTGATTTTCGACAAAAGAGATAACACCCCCCCATTACGTCATGCTTCAGAAATGTGGAAAATGGTCCGTTTTCAAATGTTTTATTTTTGAACGTCAGTTCACATTTGTAGGTGGATCATCAGTGTTAGAGCTAAAATTAGCATGTTTAAAGTGATTTTCATGCTTCCAGGGGCCCAAAACACAAGATTTATGGAATGGTTAAAAGTGCATGAAAATGGCCAATTTACTCACTCTGAGTTCTCAAAAAGGGTTTCTTCACCCCGGGAAGTTAATTAAATACCATTTGGAGGCATTTAATGTTCGAGCAAAAACGGCTGATTTTCGACAAAAGAGATAACACCCCCCCATTACGTCATGCTTCAGAAATGTGGAAAATGGTCCGTTTTCAAATGTTTTATTTTTGAACGTCAGTTCACATTTGTAGGTGGATCATCAGTGTTAGAGCTAAAATTAGCATGTTTAAAGTGATTTTCATGCTTCCAGGGGCCCAAAACACAAGATTTATGGAATGGTTAAAAGTGCATGAAAATGGCCAATTTACTCACTCTGAGTTCTCAAAAAGGGTTTCTTCACCCCGGGAAGTGAAATAAATACCATTTGGAGGCATTTAATGTTCGAGCAAAAACGGCTGATTTTCGCCAAAAGAGATAACACCCCCCCATTACGTCATGCTTCAGAAATGTGGAAAATGGTCCGTTTTCAAATGTTTTATTTTTGAACGTCAGTTCACATTTGTAGGTGGATCATCAGTGTTAGAGCTAAAATTAGCATGTTTAAAGTGATTTTCATGCTTCCAGGGGCTCGGGAAGTTAATTAAATACCATTTGGAGGCATTTAATGTTCGAGCAAAAACGGCTGATTTTCGACAAAAGAGATAACACCCCTCCATTACGTCATGCTTCAGAAATGTGGAAAATGGTCCGTTTTCAAATGTTTTATTTTTGAACGTCAGTTCACATTTGTAGGTGGATCATCAGTGTTAGAGCTAAAATTAGCATGTTTAAAGTGATTTTCATGCTTCCAGGGGCCCAAAACACAAGATTTATGGAATGGTTAAAAGTGCATGAAAATGGCCAATTTACTCACTCTGAGTTCTCAAAAAGGGTTTCTTCACCCCGGGAAGTTAATTAAATACCATTTGGAGGCATTTAATGTTCGAGCAAAAACGGCTGATTTTCGACAAAAGAGATAACACCCCCCCATTACGTCATGCTTCAGAAATGTGGAAAATGGTCCGTTTTCAAATGTTTTATTTTTGAACGTCAGTTCACATTTGTAGGTGGATCATCAGTGTTAGAGCTAAAATTAGCATGTTTAAAGTGATTTTCATGCTTCCAGGGGCTCGGGAAGTTAATTAAATACCATTTGGAGGCATTAAATGTTCGAGCAAAAACGGCTGATTTTCGACAAAAGAGATAACACCCCCCCATTACGTCATGCTTCAGAAATGTGGAAAATTGTCCGTTTTCAAATGTTTTATTTTTGAACGTCAGTTCACATTTGTAGGTGGATCATCAGTGTTAGAGCTAAAATTAGCATGTTTAAAGTGATTTTCATGCTTCCAGGGGCCCAAAACACAAGATTTATGGAATGGTTAAAAGTGCATGAAAATGGCCAATTTACTCACTCTGAGTTCTCAAAAAGGGTTTCTTCACCCCGGGAAGTTAATTAAATACCATTTGGAGGCATTTAATGTTCGAGCAAAAATGGCTGATTTTCGACAAAAGAGATAACACCCCCCCATTACGTCATGCTTCAGAAATGTGGAAAATGGTCCGTTTTCAAATGTTTTATTTTTGAACGTCAGTTCACATTTGTAGGTGGATCATCAGTGTTAGAGCTAAAATTAGCATGTTTAAAGTGATTTTCATGCTTCCAGGGGCCCAAAACACAAGATTTATGGAATGGTTAAAAGTGCATGAAAATGGCCAATTTACTCACTCTGAGTTCTCAAAAAGGGTTTCTTCACCCCGGGAAGTTAATTAAATACCATTTGGAGGCATTTAATGTTCGAGCAAAAACGGCTGATTTTCGACAAAAGAGATAACACCCCCCCATTACGTCATGCTTCAGAAATGTGGAAAATGGTCCGTTTTCAAATGTTTTATTTTTGAACGTCAGTTCACATTTGTAGGTGGATCATCAGTGTTAGAGCTAAAATTAGCATGTTTAAAGTGATTTTCATGCTTCCAGGGGCTCGGGAAGTTAATTAAATACCATTTGGTGGCATTTAATGTTCGAGCAAAAACGGCTGATTTTTGACAAAAGAGATAACACCCCCCCCATTACGTCATGCTTCAGAAATGTGGAAAATGGTCCGTTTTCAAATGTTTTATTTTTGAACGTCAGTTCACATTTGTAGGTGGATCATCAGTGTTAGAGCTAAAATTAGCATGTTTAAAGTGATTTTCATGCTTCCAGGGGCTCGGGAAGATAAATAAATACCATTTGGAGGCATTTAATGTTCGAGCAAAAACGGCTGATTTTCGACAAAAGAGATAACACCCCCCATTACGTCATGCTTCAGAAATGTGGAAAATGGTCCGTTTTCAAATGTTTTATTTTTGAACGTCAGTTCACATTTGTAGGTGGATCATCAGTGTTAGAGCTAAAATTAGCATGTTTAAAGTGATTTTCATGCTTCCAGGGGCCCAAAACACAAGATTTATGGAATGGTTAAAAGTGCATGAAAATGGCCAATTTACTCACTCTGAGTTCTCAAAAAGGGTTTCTTCACCCCGGGAAGTTAATTAAATACCATTTGGAGGCATTTAATGTTCGAGCAAAAACGGCTGATTTTCGACAAAAGAGATAACACCCCCCCATTACGTCATGCTTCAGATATGTGGAAAATGGTCCGTATTCAAATGTTTTATTTTTGAACGTCAGTTCACATTTGTAGGTGGATCATCAGTGTTAGAGCTAAAATTAGCATGTTTAAAGTGATTTTCATGCTTCCAGGGGCTCGGGAAGTTAATTAAATACCATTTGGAGGCATTTAATGTTCGAGCAAAAACGGCTGATTTTCGACAAAAGAGATAACACCCCCCCATTACGTCATGCTTCAGAAATGTGGAAAATGGTCCGTTTTCAAATGTTTTATTTTTGAACGTCAGTTCACATTTGTAGGTGGATCATCAGTGTTAGAGCTAAAATTAGCATGTTTAAAGTGATTTTCATGCTTCCAGGGGCCCAAAACACAAGATTAATGGAATGGTTAAAAGTGCATGAAAATGGCCAATTTACTCACTCTGAGTTCTCAAAAAGGGTTTCTTCACCCCGGGAAGTTAATTAAATACCATTTGGAGGCATTTAATGTTCGAGCAAAAACGGCTGATTTTCGACAAAAGAGATAACACCCCCCCATTACGTCATGCTTCAGAAATGTGGAAAATGGTCCGTTTTCAAATGTTTATTTTTGAACGTCAGTTCACATTTGTAGGTGGATCATCAGTGTTAGAGCTAAAATTAGCATGTTTAAAGTGATTTTCATGCTTCCAGGGGCCCAAAACACAAGATTTATGGAATGGTTAAAAGTGCATGAAAATGGCCAATTTACTCACTCTGAGTTCTCAAAAAGGGTTTCTTCACCCCGGGAAGTTAATTAAATACCATTTGGAGGCATTTAATGTTCGAGCAAAAACGGCTGATTTTCGACAAAAGAGATAACACCCCCCCATTACGTCATGCTTCAGAAATGTGGAAAATGGTCCGTTTTCAAATGTTTTATTTTTGAACGTCAGTTCACATTTGTAGGTGGATCATCAGTGTTAGAGCTAAAATTAGCATGTTTAAAGTGATTTTCATGCTTCAAGGGGCCCAAAACACAAGATTTATGGAATGGTTAAAAGTGCATGAAAATGGCCAATTTACTCACTCTGAGTTCTCAAAAAGGGTTTCTTCACCCCGGGAAGTTAATTAAATACCATTTGGAGGCATTTAATGTTCGAGCAAAAACGGCTGATTTTCGACAAAAGAGATAACACCCCCCCATTACGTCATGCTTCAGAAATGTGGAAAATGGTCCGTTTTCAAATGTTTTATTTTTGAACGTCAGTTCACATTTGTAGGTGGATCATCAGTGTTAGAGCTAAAATTAGCATGTTTAAAGTGATTTTCATGCTTCCAGGGGCTCGGGAAGTTAATTAAATACCATTTGGAGGCATTTAATGTTCGAGCAAAAACGGCTGATTTTCGACAAAAGAGATAACACCCCCCCATTACGTCATGCTTCAGAAATGTGGAAAATGGTCCGTTTTCAAATGTTTTATTTTTGAACGTCAGTTCACATTTGTAGGTGGATCATCAGTGTTAGAGCTAAAATTAGCATGTTTAAAGTGATTTTCATGCTTCCAGGGGCCCAAAACACAAGATTTATGGAATGGTTAAAAGTGCATGAAAATGGCCAATTTACTCACTCTGAGTTCTCAAAAAGGGTTTCTTCACCCCGGGAAGTTAATTAAATACCATTTGGAGGCATTTAATGTTCGAGCAAAAACGGCTGATTTTCGACAAAAGAGATAACACCCCCCCATTACGTCATGCTTCAGAAATGTGGAAAATGGTCCGTTTTCAAATGTTTTATTTTTGAACGTCAGTTCACATTTGTAGGTGGATCATCAGTGTTAGAGCTAAAATTAGCATGTTTAAAGTGATTTTCATGCTTCCAGGGGCTCGGGAAGTTAATTAAATACCATTTGGAGGCATTTAATGTTCGAGCAAAAACGGCTGATTTTCGACAAAAGAGATAACACCCCCCATTACGTCATGCTTCAGAAATGTGGAAAATGGTCCGTTTTCAAATGTTTTATTTTTGAACGTCAGTTCACATTTGTAGGTGGATCATCAGTGTTAGAGCTAAAATTAGCATGTTTAAAGTGATTTTCATGCTTCCAGGGGCTCGGGAAGTTAATTAAATACCATTTGGAGGCATTAAATGTTCGAGCAAAAACGGCTGATTTTCGACAAAAGAGATAACACCCCCCCATTACGTCATGCTTCAGAAATGTGGAAAATTGTCCGTTTTCAAATGTTTTATTTTTGAACGTCAGTTCACATTTGTAGGTGGATCATCAGTGTTAGAGCTAAAATTAGCATGTTTAAAGTGATTTTCATGCTTCCAGGGGCCCAAAACACAAGATTTATGGAATGGTTAAAAGTGCATGAAAATGGCCAATTTACTCACTCTGAGTTCTCAAAAAGGGTTTCTTCACCCCGGGAAGTTAATTAAATACCATTTGGAGGCATTTAATGTTCGAGCAAAAATGGCTAATTTTCGACAAAAGAGATAACACCCCCCCATTACGTCATGCTTCAGAAATGTGGAAAATGGTCCGTTTTCAAATGTTTTATTTTTGAACGTCAGTTCACATTTGTAGGTGGATCATCAGTGTTAGAGCTAAAATTAGCATGTTTAAAGTGATTTTCATGCTTCCAGGGGCCCAAAACACAAGATTTATGGAATGGTTAAAAGTGCATGAAAATGGCCAATTTACTCACTCTGAGTTCTCAAAAAGGGTTTCTTCACCCCGGGAAGTTAATTAAATACCATTTGGAGGCATTTAATGTTCGAGCAAAAACGGCTGATTTTCGACAAAAGAGATAACACCCCCCATTACGTCATGCTTCAGAAATGTGGAAAATGGTCCGTTTTCAAATGTTTTATTTTTGAACGTCAGTTCACATTTGTAGGTGGATCATCAGTGTTAGAGCTAAAATTAGCATGTTTAAAGTGATTTTCATGCTTCCAGGGGCCCAAAACACAAGATTTATGGAATGGTTAAAAGTGCATGAAAATGGCCAATTTACTCACTCTGAGTTCTCAAAAAGGGTTTCTTCACCCCGGGAAGTTAATTAAATACCATTTGGAGGCATTTAATGTTCGAGCAAAAACGGCTGATTTTCGACAAAAGAGATAACACCCCCCCATTACGTCATGCTTCAGAAATGTGGAAAATGGTCCGTTTTCAAATGTTTTATTTTTGAACGTCAGTTCACATTTGTAGGTGGATCATCAGTGTTAGAGCTAAAATTAGCATGTTTAAAGTGATTTTCATGCTTCCAGGGGCTCGGGAAGTTAATTAAATACCATTTGGAGGCATTTAATGTTCGAGCAAAAACGGCTGATTTTCGACAAAAGAGATAACACCCCCCCATTACGTCATGCTTCAGAAATGTGGAAAATGGTCCGTTTTCAAATGTTTTATTTTTGAACGTCAGTTCACATTTGTAGGTGGATCATCAGTGTTAGAGCTAAAATTAGCATGTTTAAAGTGATTTTCATGCTTCCAGGGGCTCGGGAAGTTAATTAAATACCATTTGGAGGCATTAAATGTTCGAGCAAAAACGGCTGATTTTCGACAAAAGAGATAACACCCCCCCATTACGTCATGCTTCAGAAATGTGGAAAATGGTCCGTTTTCAAATGTTTTATTTTTGAACGTCAGTTTACATTTGTAGGTGGATCATCAGTGTTAGAGCTAAAATTAGCATGTTTAAAGTGATTTTCATGCTTCCAGTGGCTCGGGAAGTTAATTAAATACCATTTGGAGGCATTTAATGTTCGAGAAAAAACGGCTGATTTTCGACAAAAGAGATAACATCCCCCCATTACGTCATGCTTCAGAAATGTGGAAAATGGTCCGTTTTCAAATGTTTTATTTTTGAACGTCAGTTCACATTTGTAGGTGGATCATCAGTGTTACAGCTAAAATTAGCATGAAGTGATTTTCATGCTTCCAGGGGCTCGGGAAGTGAAATAAATACCATTTGGAGGCATTTAATGTTCGAGCAAAAACGGCTGATTTTCGACAAAAGAGATAACACCCCCCCATTACGTCATGCTTCAGAAATGTGGAAAATGGTCCGTTTTCAAATGTTTTATTTTTGAACGTCAGTTCACATTTGTAGGTGGATCATCAGTGTTAGAGCTAAAATTAGCAGGTTTAAAGTGATTTTCATGCTTCCAGGGGCTCGGGAAGTTAATTAAATACCATTTGGAGGCATTTAATGTTCGAGCAAAAACGGCTGATTTTCGACAAAAGAGATAACACCCCCCCATTACGTCATGCTTCAGAAATGTGGAAAATGGTCCGTTTTCAAATGTTTTATTTTTGAACGTCAGTTCACATTTGTAGGTGGATCATCAGTGTTAGAGCTAAAATTAGCATGTTTAAAGTGATTTTCATGCTTCCAGGGGCCCAAAACACAAGATTTATGGAATGGTTAAAAGTGCATGAAAATGGCCAATTTACTCACTCTGAGTTCTCAAAAAGGGTTTCTTCACCCCGGGAAGTTAATTAAATACCATTTGGAGGCATTTAATGTTCGAGCAAAAACGGCTGATTTTCGACAAAAGAGATAACACCCCCCCATTACGTCATGCTTCAGAAATGTGGAAAATGGTCCGTTTTCAAATGTTTTATTTTTGAACGTCAGTTCACATTTGTAGGTAGATCGTCAGTGTTAGAGCTAAAATTAGCATGTTTAAAGTGATTTTCATGCTTCCAGGGGCTCGGGAAGTGAAATAAATACCATTTGGAGGCATTTAATGTTCGAGCAAAAACGGCTGATTTTCGACAAAAGAGATAACACCCCCCCATTACGTCATGCTTCAGAAATGAGGAAAATGGTCCGCTTTCAAATGTTTTATTTTTGAACGTCAGTTCACATTTGTAGGTGGATCATCAGTGTTAGAGCTAAAATTAGCATGTTTAAAGTGATTTTCATGCTTCCAGGGGCTCCGGAAGTTAATTAAATACCATTTGGAGGCATTTAATGTTCGAGCAAAAACGGCTGATTTTCGACAAAAGAGATAACACCCCCCCATTACGTCATGCTTCAGAAATGTGGAAAATGGTCCGTTTTCAAATGTTTTATTTTTGAACGTCAGTTCACATTTGTAGGTGGATCATCAGTGTTAGAGCTAAAATTAGCATGTTTAAAGTGATTTTCATGCTTCCAGGGGCCCAAAACACAAGATTTATGGAATGGTTAAAAGTGCATGAAAATGGCCAATTTACTCACTCTGAGTTCTCAAAAAGGGTTTCTTCACCCCGGGAAGTGAAATAAATACCATTTGGAGGCATTTAATGTTCGAGCAAAAACGGCTGATTTTCGCCAAAAGAGATAACACCCCCCCATTACGTCATGCTTCAGAAATGTGGAAAATGGTCCGTTTTCAAATGTTTTATTTTTGAACGTCAGTTCACATTTGTAGGTGGATCATCAGTGTTAGAGCTAAAATTAGCATGTTTAAAGTGATTTTCATGCTTCCAGGGGCTCGGGAAGTTAATTAAATACCATTTGGAGGCATGTAATGTTCGAGCAAAAACGGCTGATTTTCGACAAAAGAGATAACACCCCCCCATTACGTCATGCTTCAGAAATGTGGAAAATGGTCCGTTTTCAAATGTTTTATTTTTGAACGTCAGTTCACATTTGTAGGTGGATCATCAGTGTTAGAGCTAAAATTAGCATATTTAAAGTGATTTTCATGCTTCCAGGGGCTCTGGAAGTTAATTAAATACCATTTGGAGGCATTTAATGTTCGAGCAAAAACGGCTGATTTTCGACAAAAGAGATAACACCCCCCCATTACGTCATGCTTCAGAAATGTGGAAAATGGTCCGTTTTCAAATGTTTTATTTTTGAACGTCAGTTCACATTTCTAGGTGGATCATCAGTGTTAGAGCTAAAATTAGCATGTTTAAAGTGATTTTCATGCTTCCAGGGGCTCGGGAAGTTAATTAAATACCATTTGGAGGCATTTAATGTTCGAGCAAAAACGGCTGATTTTCGACAAAAGAGATAACACCCCCCCATTACGTCATGCTTCAGAAATGTGGAAAATGGTCCGTTTTCAAATGTTTTATTTTTGAACGTCAGTTCACATTTGTAGGTGGATCATCAGTGTTAGAGCTAAAATTAGCATGTTTAAAGTGATTTTCATGCTTCCAGGGGCCCAAAACACAAGATTTATGGAATGGTTAAAAGTGCATGAAAATGGCCAATTTACTCACTCTGAGTTCTCAAAAAGGGTTTCTTCACCCCGGGAAGTGAAATAAATACCATTTGGAGGCATTTAATGTTCGAGCAAAAACGGCTGATTTTCGCCAAAAGAGATAACACCCCCCCATTACGTCATGCTTCAGAAATGTGGAAAATGGTCCGTTTTCAAATGTTTTATTTTTGAACGTCAGTTCACATTTGTAGGTGGATCATCAGTGTTAGAGCTAAAATTAGCATGTTTAAAGTGATTTTCATGCTTCCAGGGGCTCGGGAAGTTAATTAAATACCATTTGGAGGCATGTAATGTTCGAGCAAAAACGGCTGATTTTCGACAAAAGAGATAACACCCCCCCATTACGTCATGCTTCAGAAATGTGGAAAATGGTCCGTTTTCAAATGTTTTATTTTTGAACGTCAGTTCACATTTGTAGGTGGATCATCAGTGTTAGAGCTAAAATTAGCATATTTAAAGTGATTTTCATGCTTCCAGGGGCTCTGGAAGTTAATTAAATACCATTTGGAGGCATTTAATGTTCGAGCAAAAACGGCTGATTTTCGACAAAAGAGATAACACCCCCCCATTACGTCATGCTTCAGAAATGTGGAAAATGGTCCGTTTTCAAATGTTTTATTTTTGAACGTCAGTTCACATTTCTAGGTGGATCATCAGTGTTAGAGCTAAAATTAGCATGTTTAAAGTGATTTTCATGCTTCCAGGGGCTCGGGAAGTTAATTAAATACCATTTGGAGGCATTTAATGTTCGAGCAAAAACGGCTGATTTTCGACAAAAGAGATAACACCCCCCCATTACGTCATGCTTCAGAAATGTGGAAAATGGTCCGTTTTCAAATGTTTTATTTTTGAACGTCAGTTCACATTTGTAGGTGGATCATCAGTGTTAGAGCTAAAATTAGCATGTTTAAAGTGATTTTCATGCTTCCAGGGGCTCGGGAAGTGAAATAAATACCATTTGGAGGCATTTAATGTTCGAGCAAAAACGGCTGATTTTCGACAAAAGAGATAACACCCCCCCATTACGTCATGCTTCAGAAATGTGGAAAATGGTCCGTTTTCAAATGTTTTATTTTTGAACGTCAGTTCACATTTGTAGGTGGATCATCAGTGTTAGAGCTAAAATTAGCATGTTTAAAGTGATTTTCATGCTTCCAGGGGCCCAAAACACAAGATTTATGGAATGGTTAAAAGTGCATGAAAATGGCCAATTTACTCACTCTGAGTTCTCAAAAAGGGTTTCTTCACCTCGGGAAGTGAAATAAATACCATTTGGAGGCATTTAATGTTCGAGCAAAAACGGCTGATTTTCGACAAAAGAGATAACACCCCCCCATTACGTCATGCTTCAGAAATGTGGAAAATGGTCCGTTTTCAAATGTTTTATTTTTGAACGTCAGTTCACATTTGTAGGTGGATCATCAGTGTTAGAGCTAAAATTAGCATGTTTAAAGTGATTTTCATGCTTCCAGGGGCTCGGGAAGTTAATTAAATACCATTTGGAGGCATTTAATGTTCGAGCAAAAACGGCTGATTTTCGACAAAAGAGATAACACCCCCCCATTACGTCATGCTTTAGAAATGAGGAAAATGGTCCGTTTTCAAATGTTTTATTTTTGAACGTCAGTTCACATTTGTAGGTGGATCATCAGTGTTAGAGCTAAAATTAGCATGTTTAAAGTGATTTTCATGCTTCCAGGGGCCCAAAACACAAGATTTATGGAATGGTTAAAAGTGCATGAAAATGGCCAATTTACTCACTCTGAGTTCTCAAAAAGGGTTTCTTCACCCCGGGAAGTTAATTAAATACCATTTGGAGGCATTTAATGTTCGAGCAAAAACGGCTGATTTTCGACAAAAGAGATAACACCCCCCCATTACGTCATGCTTCAGAAATGTGGAAAATGGTCCGTTTTCAAATGTTTTATTTTTGAACGTCAGTTCACATTTGTAGGTGGATCATCAGTGTTAGAGCTAAAATTAGCATGTTTAAAGTGATTTTCATGCTTCCAGGGGCTCGGGAAGTTAATTAAATACCATTTGGAGGCATTTAATGTTCGAGCAAAAACGGCTGATTTTCGACAAAAGAGATAACACCCCCCCATTACGTCATGCTTCAGAAATGTGGAAAATGGTCCGTTTTCAAATGTTTTATTTTTGAAAGTCAGTTCACATTTGTAGGTGGATCATCAGTGTTAGAGCTAAAATTAGCATGTTTAAAGTGATTTTCATGCTTCCAGGGGCTCGGGAAGTTAATTAAATACCATTTGGAGGCATTTAATGTTCGAGCAAAAACGGCTGATTTTCGACAAAAGAGATAACACCCCCCCATTACGTCATGCTTCAGAAATGTGGAAAATGGTCCGTTTTCAAATGTTTTATTTTTGAACGTCAGTTCACATTTGTAGGTGGATCATCAGTGTTAGAGCTAAAATTAGCATGTTTAAAGTGATTTTCATGCTTCCAGGGGCTCGGGAAGTTAATTAAATACCATTTGGAGGCATTTAATGTTCGAGCAAAAACGGCTGATTTTCGACAAAAGAGATAACACCCCCCCATTACGTCATGCTTCAGAAATGTGGAAAATGGTCCGTTTTCAAATGTTTTATTTTTGAACGTCAGTTCACATTTGTAGGTGGATCATCAGTGTTAGAGCTAAAATTAGCATGTTTAAAGTGATTTTCATGCTTCCAGGGGCTCGGGAAGTTAATTAAATACCATTTGGAGGCATTTAATGTTCGAGCAAAAACGGCTGATTTTCGACAAAAGAGATAACACCCCCCCATTACGTCATGCTTCAGAAATGTGGAAAATGGTCCGTTTTCAAATGTTTTATTTTTGAACGTCAGTTCACATTTGTAGGTGGATCATCAGTGTTAGAGCTAAAATTAGCATGTTTAAAGTGATTTTCATGCTTCCAGGGGCCCAAAACACAAAATTTATGGAATGGTTAAAAGTGCATGAAAATGGCCAATTTACTCACTCTGAGTTCTCAAAAAGGGTTTCTTCACCCCGGGAAGTTAATTAAATACCATTTGGAGGCATTTAATGTTCGAGCAAAAACGGCTGATTTTCGACAAAAGAGATAACACCCCCCCATTACGTCATGCTTCAGAAATGTGGAAAATGGTCCGTTTTCAAATGTTTTATTTTTGAACGTCAGTTCACATTTGTAGGTGGATCATCAGTGTTAGAGCTAAAATTAGCATGTTTAAAGTGATTTTCATGCTTCCAGGGGCTCGGGAAGTTAATTAAATACCATTTGGAGGCATTTAATGTTCGAGCAAAAACGGCTGATTTTCGACAAAAGAGATAACACCCCCCCATTACGTCATGCTTCAGAAAAGTGGAAAATGGTCCGTTTTCAAATGTTTTATTTTTGAACGTCAGTTCACATTTGTAGGTGGATCATCAGTGTTAGAGCTAAAATTAGCATGTTTAAAGTGATTTTCATGCTTCCAGGGGCTCGGGAAGTTAATTAAATACCATTTGGAGGCATTTAATGTTCGAGCAAAAACGGCTGATTTTCGACAAAAGAGATAACACCCCCCCCATTACGTCATGCTTCAGAAATGTGGAAAATGGTCCGTTTTCAAATGTTTTATTTTTGAACGTCAGTTCACATTTGTAGGTGGATCATCAGTGTTAGAGCTAAAATTAGCATGTTTAAAGTGATTTTCATGCTTCCAGGGGCTCGGGTAGTTAATTAAATACCATTTGGAGGCATTTAATGTTCGAGCAAAAACGGCTGATTTTCGACAAAAGAGATAACACCCCCCCATTACGTCATGCTTCAGAAATGTGGAAAATGGTCCGTTTTCAAATGTTTTATTTTTGAACGTCAGTTCACATTTGTAGGTGGATCATCAGTGTTAGAGCTAAAATTAGCATGTTTAAAGTGATTTTCATGCTTCCAGGGGCTCGGGAAGTTAATTAAATACCATTTGGAGGCATTTAATGTTCGAGCAAAAACGGCTGATTTTCGACAAAAGAGATAACACCCCCCCATTACGTCATGCTTCAGAAATGTGGAAAATGGTCCGTTTTCAAATGTTTTATTTTTGAACGTCAGTTCACATTTGTAGGTGGATCATCAGTGTTAGAGCTAAAATTAGCATGTTTAAAGTGATTTTCATGCTTCCAGGGGCCCAAAACACAAGATTTATGGAATGGTTAAAAGTGCATGAAAATGGCCAATTTACTCACTCTGAGTTCTCAAAAAGGGTTTCTTCACCCCGGGAAGTTAATTAAATACCATTTGGAGGCATTTAATGTTCGAGCAAAAACGGCTGATTTTCGACAAAAGAGATAACACCCCCCCATTACGTCATGCTTCAGAAATGTGGAAAATGGTCCGTTTTCAAATGTTTTATTTTTGAACGTCAGTTCACATTTGTAGGTGGATCATCAGTGTTAGAGCTAAAATTAGCATGTTTAAAGTGATTTTCATGCTTCCAGGGGCTCGGGAAGGTAATTAAATACCATTTGGAGGCATTTAATGTTCGAGCAAAAACGGCTGATTTTCGACAAAAGAGATAACACCCCCCCATTACGTCATGCTTCAGAAATGTGGAAAATGGTCCGTTTTCAAATGTTTTATTTTTGAACGTCAGTTCACATTTGTAGGTGGATCATCAGTGTTAGAGCTAAAATTAGCATGTTTAAAGTGATTTTCATGCTTCCAGGGGCTCGGGAAGTTAATTAAATACCATTTGGAGGCATTTAATGTTCGAGCAAAAACGGCTGATTTTCGACAAAAGAGATAACACCCCCCCATTACGTCATGCTTCAGAAATGTGGAAAATGGTCCGTTTTCAAATGTTTTATTTTTGAACGTCAGTTCACATTTGTAGGTGGATCATCAGTGTTAGAGCTAAAATTAGCATGTTTAAAGTGATTTTCATGCTTCCAGGGGCTCGGGAAGTTAATTAAATACCATTTGGAGGCATTTAATGTTCGAGCAAAAACGGCTGATTTTCGACAAAAGAGATAACACCCCCCCATTACGTCATGCTTCAGAAATGTGGAAAATGGTCCGTTTTCAAATGTTTTATTTTTGAACGTCAGTTCACATTTGTAGGTGGATCATCAGTGTTAGAGCTAAAATTAGCATGTTTAAAGTGATTTTCATGCTGCCAGGGGCCCAAAACACAAGATTTATGGAATGGTTAAAAGTGCATGAAAATGGCCAATTTACTCACTCTGAGTTCTCAAAAAGGGTTTCTTCACCCCGGGAAGTTAATTAAATACCATTTGGAGGCATTTAATGTTCGAGCAAAAACGGCTGATTTTCGACAAAAGAGATAACACCCCCCCATTACGTCATGCTTCAGAAATGTGGAAAATGGTCCGTTTTCAAATGTTTTATTTTTGAACGTCAGTTCACATTTGTAGGTGGATCATCAGTGTTAGAGCTAAAATTAGCATGTTTAAAGTGATTTTCATGCTTCCAGGGGCTCGGGAAGTTAATTAAATACCATTTGGAGGCATTTAATGTTCGAGCAAAAACGGCTGATTTTCGACAAAAGAGATAACACCCCCCCAATACGTCATGCTTCAGAAATGTGGAAAATGGTCCGTTTTCAAATGTTTTATTTTTGAACGTCAGTTCACATTTGTAGGTGGATCATCAGTGTTAGAGCTAAAATTAGCATGTTTAAAGTGATTTTCATGCTTCCAGGGGCTCGGGAAGTTAATTAAATACCATTTGGAGGCATTTAATGTTCGAGCAAAAACGGGTGATTTTCGACAAAAGAGATAACACCCCCATTACGTCATGCTTCAGAAATGTGGAAAATGGTCCGTTTTCAAATGTTTTATTTTTGAACGTCAGTTAACATTTGTAGGTGGATCATCAGTGTTAGAGCTAAAATTAGCATGTTTAAAGTGATTTTCATGCTTCCAGTGGTTTGGGAAGTTAATTAAATACCATTTGGAGGCATTTAATGTTCGAGCAAAAACGGCTGATTTTCGACAAAAGAGATAACACCCCCCCATTACGTCATGCTTCAGAAATGTGGAAAATGGTCCGTTTTCAAATGTTTTATTTTTGAACGTCAGTTCACATTTGTAGGTGGATCATCAGTGTTAGAGCTAAAATTAGCATGTTTAAAGTGATTTTCATGCTTCCAGGGGCTCGGGAAGTTAATTAAATACCATTTGGAGGCATTTAATGTTCGAGCAAAAACGGCTGATTTTCGACAAAAGAGATAACACCCCCCCATTACGTCATGCTTCAGAAATGTGGAAAATGGTCCGCTTTCAAATGTTTTATTTTTGAACGTCAGTTCACATTTGTAGGTGGATCATCAGTGTTAGAGCTAAAATTAGCATGTTTAAAGTGATTTTCATGCTTCCAGGGGCCCAAAACACAAAATTTATGGAATGGTTAAAAGTGCATGAAAATGGCCAATTTACTCACTCTGAGTTCTCAAAAAGGGTTTCTTCACCCCGGGAAGTTAATTAAATACCATTTGGAGGCATTTAATGTTCGAGCAAAAACGGCTGATTTTCGACAAAAGAGATAACACCCCCCCATTACGTCATGCTTCAGAAATGTGGAAAATGGTCCGTTTTCAAATGTTTTATTTTTGAACGTCAGTTCACATTTGTAGGTGGATCATCAGTGTTAGAGCTAAAATTAGCATGTTTAAAGTGATTTTCATGCTTCCAGGGGCCCAAAACACAAGATTTATGGAATGGTTAAAAGTGCATGAAAATGGCCAATTTACTCACTCTGAGTTCTCAAAAAGGGTTTCTTCACCCCGGGAAGTTAATTAAATACCATTTGGAGGCATTTAATGTTCGAGCAAAAACGGCTGATTTTCGACAAAAGAGATAACACCCCCCCATTACGTCATGCTTCAGAAAAGTGGAAAATGGTCCGTTTTCAAATGTTTTATTTTTGAACGTCAGTTCACATTTGTAGGTGGATCATCAGTGTTAGAGCTAAAATTAGCATGTTTAAAGTGATTTTCATGCTTCCAGGGCCTCGGGAAGTTAATTAAATACCATTTGGAGGCATTTAATGTTCGAGCAAAAACGGCTGGTTTTCGACAAAAGAGATAACACCCCCCCATTACGTCATGCTTCAGAAATGTGGAAAATGGTCCGTTTTCAAATGTTTTATTTTTGAACGTCAGTTCACATTTGTAGGTGGATCATCAGTGTTAGAGCTAAAATTTGCATGTTTAAAGTGATTTTCATGCTTCCAGGGGCTCGGGAAGTTAATTAAATACCATTTGGAGGCATTTAATGTTCGAGCAAAAACGGCTGATTTTCGACAAAAGAGATAACACCCCCCCATTACGTCATGCTTCAGAAATGTGGAAAATGGTCCGTTTTCAAATGTTTTATTTTTGAACGTCAGTTCACATTTGTAGGTGGATCATCAGTGTTAGAGCTAAAATTAGCATGTTTAAAGTGATTTTCATGCTTCCAGGGGCCCAAAACACAAGATTTATGGAATGGTTAAAAGTGCATGAAAATGGCCAATTTACTCACTCTGAGTTCTCAAAAAGGGTTTCTTCACCCCGGGAAGTTAATTAAATACCATTTGGAGGCATTTAATGTTCGAGCAAAAACGGCTGATTTTCGACAAAAGAGATAACACCCCCCCATTACGTCATGCTTCAGAAATGTGGAAAATGGTCCGTTTTCAAATGTTTTATTTTTGAACGTCAGTTCACATTTGTAGGTGGATCATCAGTGTTAGAGCTAAAATTAGCATGTTTAAAGTGATTTTCATGCTTCCAGGGGCTCGGGAAGTTAATTAAATACCATTTGGAGGCATTTAATGTTCGAGCAAAAACGGCTGATTTTCGACAAAAGAGATAACACCCCCCCATTACGTCATGCTTCAGAAATGTGGAAAATGGTCCGTTTTCAAATGTTTTATTTTTGAACGTCAGTTCACATTTGTAGGTGGATCATCAGTGTTAGAGCTAAAATTAGCATGTTTAAAGTGATTTTCATGCTTCCAGGGGCTCGGGAAGTTAATTAAATACCATTTGGAGGCATTTAATGTTCGAGCAAAAACGGCTGATTTTCGACAAAAGAGATAACACCCCCCATTACGTCATGCTTCAGAAATGTGGAAAATGGTCCGTTTTCAAATGTTTTATTTTTGAACGTCAGTTCACATTTGTAGGTGGATCATCAGTGTTAGAGCTAAAATTAGCATGTTTAAAGTGATTTTCATGCTTCCAGGGGCTCGGGAAGTTAATTAAATACCATTTGGAGGCATTTAATGTTCGAGCAAAAACGGCTGATTTTCGACAAAAGAGATAACACCCCCCCATTACGTCATGCTTCAGAAATGTGGAAAATGGTCCGTTTTCAAATGTTTTATTTTTGAACGTCAGTTCACATTTGTAGGTGGATCATCAGTGTTAGAGCTAAAATTAGCATGTTTAAAGTGATTTTCATGCTTCCAGGGGCCCAAAACACAAGATTTATGGAATGGTTAAAAGTGCATGAAAATTGCCAATTTACTCACTCTGAGTTCTCAAAAAGGGTTTCTTCACCCCGGGAAGTTAATTAAATACCATTTGGAGGCATTTAATGTTCGAGCAAAAACGGCTGATTTTCGACAAAAGAGATAACACCCCCCCATTACGTCATGCTTCAGAAATGTGGAAAATGGTCCGTTTTCAAATGTTTTATTTTTGAACGTCAGTTCACATTTGTAGGTGGATCATCAGTGTTAGAGCTAAAATTAGCATGTTTAAAGTGATTTTCATGCTTCCAGGGGCCCAAAACACAAGATTTATGGAATGGTTAAAAGTGCATGAAAATGGCCAATTTACTCACTCTGAGTTCTCAAAAAGGGTTTCTTCACCCCGGGAAGTTAATTAAATACCATTTGGAGGCATTTAATGTTCGAGCAAAAACGGCTGATTTTCGACAAAAGAGATAACACCCCCCATTACGTCATGCTTCAGAAATGTGGAAAATGGTCCGTTTTCAAATGTTTTATTTTTGAACGTCAGTTCACATTTGTAGGTGGATCATCAGTGTTAGAGCTAAAATTAGCATGTTTAAAGTGATTTTCATGCTTCCAGGGGCTCGGGAAGTTAATTAAATACCATTTGGAGGCATTTAATGTTCGAGCAAAAACGGCTGATTTTCGACAAAAGAGATAACACCCCCCCATTACGTCATGCTTCAGAAATGTGAAAAATGGTCCGTTTTCAAATGTTTTATTTTTGAACGTCAGTTCACATTTGTAGGTGGATCATCAGTGTTAGAGCTAAAATTAGCATGTTTAAAGTGATTTTCATGCTTCCAGGGGCTCGGGAAGTTAATTAAATACCATTTGGAGGCATTTAATGTTCGAGCAAAAACGGCTGATTTTCGACAAAAGAGATAACACCCCCCCATTACGTCATGCTTCAGAAATGTGGAAAATGGTCCGTTTTCAAATGTTTTATTTTTGAACGTCAGTTCACATTTGTAGGTGGATCATCAGTGTTAGAGCAAAAATTAGCATGTTTAAAGTGATTTTCATGCTTCCAGGGGCCCAAAACACAAGATTTATGGAATGGTTAAAAGTGCATGAAAATGGCCAATTTACTCACTCTGAGTTCTCAAAAAGGGTTTCTTCACCCCGGGAAGTTAATTAAATACCATTTGGAGGCATTTAATGTTCGAGCAAAAACGGCTGATTTTCGACAAAAGAGATAACACCCCCCCATTACGTCATGCTTCAGAAATGTGGAAAATGGTCCGTTTTCAAATGTTTTATTTTTGAACGTCAGTTCACATTTGTAGGTGGATCATCAGTGTTAGAGCTAAAATTAGCATGTTTAAAGTGATTTTCATGCTTCCAGGGGCTCGGGAAGTTAATTAAATACCATTTGGAGGCATTTAATGTTCGAGCAAAAACGGCTGATTTTCGACAAAAGAGATAACACCCCCCCATTACGTCATGCTTCAGAAATGTGGAAAATGGTCCATTTTCAAATGTTTTATTTTTGAACGTCAGTTCACATTTGTAGGTGGATCATCAGTGTTAGAGCTAAAATTAGCATGTTTAAAGTGATTTTCATGCTTCCAGGGGCCCAAAACACAAGATTTATGGAATGGTTAAAAGTGCATGAAAATGGCCAATTTACTCACTCTGAGTTCTCAAAAAGGGTTTCTTCACCCCGGGAAGTTAATTAAATACCATTTGGAGGCATTTAATGTTCGAGCAAAAACGGCTGATTTTCGACAAAAGAGATAACACCCCCCCATTACGTCATGCTTCAGAAATGTGGAAAATGGTCCGTTTTCAAATGTTTTATTTTTGAACGTCAGTTCACATTTGTAGGTGGATCATCAGTGTTAGAGCTAAAATTGGCATGTTTAAAGTGATTTTCATGCTTCCGGGGGCTCGGGAAGTTAATTAAATACCATTTGGAGGCATTTAATGTTCGAGCAAAAACGGCTGATTTTCGACAAAAGAGATAACACCCCCCCATTACGTCATGCTTCAGAAATGTGGAAAATGGTCCGTTTTCAAATGTTTTATTTTTGAACGTCAGTTCACATTTGTAGGTGGATCATCAGTGTTAGAGCTACAATTAGCATGTTTAAAGTGATTTTCATGCTTCCAGGGGCCCAAAACACAAGATTTATGGAATGGTTAAAAGTGCATGAAAATGGCCAATTTACTCACTCTGAGTTCTCAAAAAGGGTTTCTTCACCCCGGGAAGTTAATTAAATACCATTTGGAGGCATTTAATGTTCAAGCAAAAACGGCTGATTTTCGACAAAAGAGATAACACCCCCCCATTACGTCATGCTTCAGAAATGTGGAAAATGGTCCGTTTTCAAATGTTTTATTTTTGAACGTCAGTTCACATTTGTAGGTGGATCATCAGTGTTAGAGCTAAAATTAGCATGTTTAAAGTGATTTTCATGCTTCCAGGGGCTCGGGAAGTTAATTAAATACCATTTGGAGGCATTTAATGTTCGAGCAAAAACGGCTGATTTTCGACAAAAGAGATAACACCCCCCCATTACGTCATGCTTCAGAAATGTGGAAAATGGTCCGTTTTCAAATGTTTTATTTTTGAACGTCAGTTCACATTTGTAGGTGGATCATCAGTGTTAGAGCTAAAATTAGCATGTTTAAAGTGATTTTCATGCTTCCAGGGGCCCAAAACACAAGATTTATGGAATGGTTAAAAGTGCATGAAAATGGCCAATTTACTCACTCTGAGTTCTCAAAAAGGGTTTCTTCACCCCGGGAAGTTAATTAAATACCATTTGGAGGCATTTAATGTTCGAGCAAAAACGGCTGATTTTCGACAAAAGAGATAACACCCCCCCATTACGTCATGCTTCAGAAATGTGGAAAATGGTCCGTTTTCAAATGTTTTATTTTTGAACGTCAGTTCACATTTGTAGGTGGATCATCAGTGTTAGAGCTAAAATTGGCATGTTTAAAGTGATTTTCATGCTTCCGGGGGCTCGGGAAGTTAATTAAATACCATTTGGAGGCATTTAATGTTCGAGCAAAAACGGCTGATTTTCGACAAAAGAGATAACACCCCCCCATTACGTCATGCTTCAGAAATGTGGAAAATGGTCCGTTTTCAAATGTTTTATTTTTGAACGTCAGTTCACATTTGTAGGTGGATCATCAGTGTTAGAGCTACAATTAGCATGTTTAAAGTGATTTTCATGCTTCCAGGGGCCCAAAACACAAGATTTATGGAATGGTTAAAAGTGCATGAAAATGGCCAATTTACTCACTCTGAGTTCTCAAAAAGGGTTTCTTCACCCCGGGAAGTTAATTAAATACCATTTGGAGGCATTTAATGTTCAAGCAAAAACGGCTGATTTTCGACAAAAGAGATAACACCCCCCCATTACGTCATGCTTCAGAAATGTGGAAAATGGTCCGTTTTCAAATGTTTTATTTTTGAACGTCAGTTCACATTTGTAGGTGGATCATCAGTGTTAGAGCTAAAATTAGCATGTTTAAAGTGATTTTCATGCTTCCAGGGGCTCGGGAAGTTAATTAAATACCATTTGGAGGCATTTAATGTTCGAGCAAAAACGGCTGATTTTCGACAAAAGAGATAACACCCCCCCATTACGTCATGCTTCAGAAATGTGGAAAATGGTCCGTTTTCAAATGTTTTATTTTTGAACGTCAGTTCACATTTGTAGGTGGATCATCAGTGTTAGAGCTAAAATTAGCATGTTTAAAGTGATTTTCATGCTTCCAGGGGCCCAAAACACAAGATTTATGGAATGGTTAAAAGTGCATGAAAATGGCCAATTTACTCACTCTGAGTTCTCAAAAAGGGTTTCTTCACCCCGGGAAGTTAATTAAATACCATTTGGAGGCATTTAATGTTCGAGCAAAAACGGCTGATTTTCGACAAAAGAGATAACACCCCCCCATTACGTCATGCTTCAGAAATGTGGAAAATGGTCCGTTTTCAAATGTTTTATTTTTGAACGTCAGTTCACATTTGTAGGTGGATCATCAGTGTTAGAGCTAAAATTAGCATGTTTAAAGTGATTTTCATGCTTCCAGGGGCCCAAAACACAAGATTTATGGAATGGTTAAAAGTGCATGAAAATGGCCAATTTACTCACTCTGAGTTCTCAAAAAGGGTTTCTTCACCCCGGGAAGTTAATTAAATACCATTTGGAGGCATTTAATGTTCGAGCAAAAACAGCTGATTTTCGACAAAAGAGATAACACCCCCCCATTACGTCATGCTTCAGAAATGTGGAAAATGGTCCGTTTTCAAATGTTTTATTTTTGAACGTCAGTTCACATTTGTAGGTGGATCATCAGTGTTAGAGCTAAAATTAGCATGTTTAAAGTGATTTTCATGCTTCCAGGGGCTCGGGAAGTTAATTAAATACCATTTGGAGGCATTTAATGTTCGAGCAAAAACGGCTGATTTTTGACAAAAGAGATAACACCCCCCCATTACGTCATGCTTCAGAAATGTGGAAAATGGTCCGTTTTCAAATGTTTTATTTTTGAACGTCAGTTCACATTTGTAGGTGGATCATCAGTGTTAGAGCTAAAATTAGCATGTTTAAAGTGATTTTCATGCTTCCAGGGGCCCAAAACACAAGATTTATGGAATGGTTAAAAGTGCATGAAAATGGCCAATTTACTCACTCTGAGTTCTCAAAAAGGGTTTCTTCACCCCGGGAAGTTAATTAAATACCATTTGGAGGCATTTAATGTTCGAGCAAAAACGGCTGATTTTCGACAAAAGAGATAACACCCCCCCATTACGTCATGCTTCAGAAATGTGGAAAATGGTCCGTTTTCAAATGTTTTATTTTTGAACGTCAGTTCACATTTGTAGGTGGATGATCAGTGTTAGAGCTAAAATTAGCATGTTTAAAGTGATTTTCATGCTTCCAGGGGCTCGGGAAGTTAATTAAATACCATTTGGAGGCATTTAATGTTCGAGCAAAAACGGCTGATTTTCGACAAAAGAGATAACACCCCCCCATTACGTCATGCTTCAGAAATGTGGAAAATGGTCCGTTTTCAAATGTTTTATTTTTGAACGTCAGTTCACATTTGTAGGTGGATCATCAGTGTTAGAGCTAAAATTAGCATGTTTAAAGTGATTTTCATGCTTCCAGGGGCTCGGGAAGTTAATTAAATACCATTTGGAGGCATTTAATGTTCGAGCAAAAACGGCTGATTTTCGACAAAAGAGATAACACCCCCCCATTACGTCATGCTTCAGAAAAGTGGAAAATGGTCCGTTTTCAAATGTTTTATTTTTGAACGTCAGTTCACATTTGTAGGTGGATCATCAGTGTTAGAGCTAAAATTAGCATGTTTAAAGTGATTTTCATGCTTCCAGGGGCTCGGGAAGTTAATTACATACCATTTGGAGGCATTTAATGTTCGAGCAAAAACGGCTGATTTTCGACAAAAGAGAGAACACCCCCCCATTACGTCATGCTTCAGAAATGTGGAAAATGGTCCGTTTTCAAATGTTTTATTTTTGAACGTCAGTTCACATTTGTAGGTGGATCATCAGTGTTAGAGCTAAAATTAGCATGTTTAAAGTGATTTTCATGCTTCCAGGGGCTCGGGAAGTTAATTAAATACCATTTGGAGGCATTTAATGTTCGAGCAAAAACGGCTGATTTTCGACAAAAGAGATAACACCCCCCCATTACGTCATGCTTCAGAAATGTGGAAAATGGTCCGTTTTCAAATGTTTTATTTTTGAACGTCAGTTCACATTTGTAGGTGGATCATCAGTGTTAGAGCTAAAATTAGCATGTTTAAAGTGATTTTCATGCTTCCAGGGGCTCGGGAAGTTAATTAAATACCATTTGGAGGCATTTAATGTTCGAGCAAAAACGGCTGATTTTCGACAAAAGAGATAACACCCCCCCATTACGTCATGCTTCAGAAATGTGGAAAATGGTCCGTTTTCAAATGTTTTATTTTTGAACGTCAGTTCACATTTGTAGGTGGATCATCAGTGTTAGAGCTAAAATTAGCATGTTTAAAGTGATTTTCATGCTTCCAGGGGCCCAAAACACAAGATTTATGGAATGGTTAAAAGTGCATGAAAATGGCCAATTTACTCACTCTGAGTTCTCAAAAAGGGTTTCTTCACCCCGGGAAGTTAATTAAATACCATTTGGAGGCATTTAATGTTCGAGCAAAAACGGCTGATGTTCGACAAAAGAGATAACACCCCCCCATTACGTCATGCTTCAGAAATGTGGAAAATGGTCCGTTTTCAAATGTTTTATTTTTGAACGTCAGTTCACATTTGTAGGTGGATCATCAGTGTTAGAGCTAAAATTAGCATGTTTAAAGTGATTTTCATGCTTCCAGGGGCCCAAAACACAAGATTTATGGAATGGTTAAAAGTGCATGAAAATGGCCAATTTACTCACTCTGAGTTCTCAAAAGGGGTTTCTTCACCCCGGGAAGTTAATTAAATACCATTTGGAGGCATTTAATGTTCGAGCAAAAACGGCTGATTTTCGACAAAAGAGATAACACCCCCCCATTACGTCATGCTTCAGAAAAGTGGAAAATGGTCCGTTTTCAAATGTTTTATTTTTGAACGTCAGTTCACATTTGTAGGTGGATCATCAGTGTTAGAGCTAAAATTAGCATGTTTAAAGTGATTTTCATGCTTCCAGGGGCTCGGGAAGTTAATTAAATACCATTTGGAGGCATTTAATGTTCGAGCAAAAACGGCTGGTTTTCGACAAAAGAGATAACACCCCCCCATTACGTCATGCTTCAGAAATGTGGAAAATGGTCCGTTTTCAAATGTTTTATTTTTGAACGTCAGTTCACATTTGTAGGTGGATCATCAGTGTTAGAGCTAAAATTAGCATGTTTAAAGTGATTTTCATGCTTCCAGGGGCTCGGGAAGTTAATTAAATACCATTTGGAGGCATTTAATGTTCGAGCAAAAACGGCTGATTTTCGACAAAAGAGATAACACCCCCCCATTACGTCATGCTTCAGAAATGTGGAAAATGGTCCGTTTTCAAATGTTTTATTTTTGAACGTCAGTTCACATTTGTAGGTGGATCATCAGTGTTAGAGCTAAAATTTGCATGTTTAAAGTGATTTTCATGCTTCCAGGGGCTCGGGAAGTTAATTAAATACCATTTGGAGGCATTTAATGTTCGAGCAAAAACGGCTGATTTTCGACAAAAGAGATAACACCCCCCCATTACGTCATGCTTCAGAAATGTGGAAAATGGTCCGTTTTCAAATGTTTTATTTTTGAACGTCAGTTCACATTTGTAGGTGGATCATCAGTGTTAGAGCTAAAATTAGCATGTTTAAAGTGATTTTCATGCTTCCAGGGGCCCAAAACACAAGATTTATGGAATGGTTAAAAGTGCATGAAAATGGCCAATTTACTCACTCTGAGTTCTCAAAAAGGGTTTCTTCACCCCGGGAAGTTAATTAAATACCATTTGGAGGCATTTAATGTTCGAGCAAAAACGGCTGATTTTCGACAAAAGAGATAACACCCCCCCATTACGTCATGCTTCAGAAATGTGGAAAATGGTCCGTTTTCAAATGTTTTATTTTTGAACGTCAGTTCACATTTGTAGGTGGATCATCAGTGTTAGAGCTAAAATTAGCATGTTTAAAGTGATTTTCATGCTTCCAGGGGCTCGGGAAGTTAATTAAATACCATTTGGAGGCATTTAATGTTCGAGCAAACACGGCTGATTTTCGACAAAAGAGATAACACCCCCCCATTACGTCATGCTTCAGAAATGTGGAAAATGGTCCGTTTTCAAATGTTTTATTTTTGAACGTCAGTTCACATTTGTAGGTGGATCATCAGTGTTAGAGCTAAAATTAGCATGTTTAAAGTGATTTTCATGCTTCCAGGGGCTCGGGAAGTTAATTAAATACCATTTGGAGGCATTTAATGTTCGAGCAAAAACGGCTGATTTTCGACAAAAGAGATAACACCCCCCCATTACGTCATGCTTCAGAAATGTGGAAAATGGTCCGTTTTCAAATGTTTTATTTTTGAACGTCAGTTCACATTTGTAGGTGGATCATCAGTGTTAGAGCTAAAATTAGCATGTTTAAAGTGATTTTCATGCTTCCAGGGGCTCGGGAAGTTAATTAAATACCATTTGGAGGCATTTAATGTTCGAGCAAAAACGGCTGATTTTCGACAAAAGAGATAACACCCCCCCATTACGTCATGCTTCAGAAATGTGGAAAATGGTCCGTTTTCAAATGTTTTATTTTTGAACGTCAGTTCACATTTGTAGGTGGATCATCAGTGTTAGAGCTAAAATTAGCATGTTTAAAGTGATTTTCATGCTTCCAGGGGCCCAAAACACAAGATTTATGGAATGGTTAAAAGTGCATGAAAATTGCCAATTTACTCACTCTGAGTTCTCAAAAAGGGTTTCTTCACCCCGGGAAGTTAATTAAATACCATTTGGAGGCATTTAATGTTCGAGCAAAAACGGCTGATTTTCGACAAAAGAGATAACACCCCCCCATTACGTCATGCTTCAGAAATGTGGAAAATGGTCCGTTTTCAAATGTTTTATTTTTGAACGTCAGTTCACATTTGTAGGTGGATCATCAGTGTTAGAGCTAAAATTAGCATGTTTAAAGTGATTTTCATGCTTCCAGGGGCCCAAAACACAAGATTTATGGAATGGTTAAAAGTGCATGAAAATGGCCAATTTACTCACTCTGAGTTCTCAAAAAGGGTTTCTTCACCCCGGGAAGTGAAATAAATACCATTTGGAGGCATTTAATGTTCGAGCAAAAACGGCTGATTTTCGACAAAAGAGATAACACCCCCCCATTCCGTCATGCTTCAGAAATGTGGAAAATGGTCCGTTTTCAAATGTTTTATTTTTGAACGTCAGTTCACATTTGTAGGTGGATCATCAGTGTTAGAGCTAAAATTAGCATGTTTAAAGTGATTTTCATGCTTCCAGGGGCCCAAAACACAAGATTTATGAAATGGTTAAAAGTGCATGAAAATGGCCAATTTACTCACTCTGAGTTCTCAAAAAGGGTTTCTTCACCCCGGGAAGTTAATTAAATACCATTTGGAGGCATTTAATGTTCGAGCAAAAACGGCTGATTTTCGACAAAAGAGATAACACCCCCCATTACGTCATGCTTCAGAAATGTGGAAAATGGTCCGTTTTCAAATGTTTTATTTTTGAACGTCAGTTCACATTTGTAGGTGGATCATCAGTGTTAGAGCTAAAATTAGCATGTTTAAAGTGATTTTCATGCTTCCAGGGGCTCGGGAAGTTAATTAAATACCATTTGGAGGCATTTAATGTTCGAGCAAAAACGGCTGATTTTCGACAAAAGAGATAACACCCCCCCATTACGTCATGCTTCAGAAATGTGAAAAATGGTCCGTTTTCAAATGTTTTATTTTTGAACGTCAGTTCACATTTGTAGGTGGATCATCAGTGTTAGAGCTAAAATTTGCATGTTTAAAGTGATTTTCATGCTTCCAGGGGCTCGGGAAGTTAATTAAATACCATTTGGAGGCATTTAATGTTCGAGCAAAAACGGCTGATTTTCGACAAAAGAGATAACACCCCCCCATTACGTCATGCTTCAGAAATGTGGAAAATGGTCCGTTTTCAAATGTTTTATTTTTGAACGTCAGTTCACATTTGTAGGTGGATCATCAGTGTTAGAGCAAAAATTAGCATGTTTAAAGTGATTTTCATGCTTCCAGGGGCCCAAAACACAAGATTTATGGAATGGTTAAAAGTGCATGAAAATGGCCAATTTACTCACTCTGAGTTCTCAAAAAGGGTTTCTTCACCCCGGGAAGTTAATTAAATACCATTTGGAGGCATTTAATGTTCGAGCAAAAACGGCTGATTTTCGACAAAAGAGATAACACCCCCCCATTACGTCATGCTTCAGAAATGTGGAAAATGGTCCGTTTTCAAATGTTTTATTTTTGAACGTCAGTTCACATTTGTAGGTGGATCATCAGTGTTAGAGCTAAAATTAGCATGTTTAAAGTGATTTTCATGCTTCCAGGGGCTCGGGAAGTTAATTAAATACCATTTGGAGGCATTTAATGTTCGAGCAAAAACGGCTGATTTTCGACAAAAGAGATAACACCCCCCCATTACGTCATGCTTCAGAAATGTGGAAAATGGTCCATTTTCAAATGTTTTATTTTTGAACGTCAGTTCACATTTGTAGGTGGATCATCAGTGTTAGAGCTAAAATTAGCATGTTTAAAGTGATTTTCATGCTTCCAGGGGCCCAAAACACAAGATTTATGGAATGGTTAAAAGTGCATGAAAATGGCCAATTTACTCACTCTGAGTTCTCAAAAAGGGTTTCTTCACCCCGGGAAGTTAATTAAATACCATTTGGAGGCATTTAATGTTCGAGCAAAAACGGCTGATTTTCGACAAAAGAGATAACACCCCCCCATTACGTCATGCTTCAGAAATGTGGAAAATGGTCCGTTTTCAAATGTTTTATTTTTGAACGTCAGTTCACATTTGTAGGTGGATCATCAGTGTTAGAGCTAAAATTGGCATGTTTAAAGTGATTTTCATGCTTCCAGGGGCTCGGGAAGTTAATTAAATACCATTTGGAGGCATTTAATGTTCGAGCAAAAACGGCTGATTTTCGACAAAAGAGATAACACCCCCCCATTACGTCATGCTTCAGAAATGTGGAAAATGGTCCGTTTTCAAATGTTTTATTTTTGAACGTCAGTTCACATTTGTAGGTGGATCATCAGTGTTAGAGCTACAATTAGCATGTTTAAAGTGATTTTCATGCTTCCAGGGGCCCAAAACACAAGATTTATGGAATGGTTAAAAGTGCATGAAAATGGCCAATTTACTCACTCTGAGTTCTCAAAAAGGGTTTCTTCACCCCGGGAAGTTAATTAAATACCATTTGGAGGCATTTAATGTTCAAGCAAAAACGGCTGATTTTCGACAAAAGAGATAACACCCCCCCATTACGTCATGCTTCAGAAATGTGGAAAATGGTCCGTTTTCAAATGTTTTATTTTTGAACGTCAGTTCACATTTGTAGGTGGATCATCAGTGTTAGAGCTAAAATTAGCATGTTTAAAGTGATTTTCATGCTTCCAGGGGCTCGGGAAGTTAATTAAATACCATTTGGAGGCATTTAATGTTCGAGCAAAAACGGCTGATTTTCGACAAAAGAGATAACACCCCCCCATTACGTCATGCTTCAGAAATGTGGAAAATGGTCCGTTTTCAAATGTTTTATTTTTGAACGTCAGTTCACATTTGTAGGTGGATCATCAGTGTTAGAGCTAAAATTAGCATGTTTAAAGTGATTTTCATGCTTCCAGGGGCCCAAAACACAAGATTTATGGAATGGTTAAAAGTGCATGAAAATGGCCAATTTACTCACTCTGAGTTCTCAAAAAGGGTTTCTTCACCCCGGGAAGTTAATTAAATACCATTTGGAGGCATTTAATGTTCGAGCAAAAACGGCTGATTTTCGACAAAAGAGATAACACCCCCCCATTACGTCATGCTTCAGAAATGTGGAAAATGGTCCGTTTTCAAATGTTTTATTTTTGAACGTCAGTTCACATTTGTAGGTGGATCATCAGTGTTAGAGCTAAAATTAGCATGTTTAAAGTGATTTTCATGCTTCCAGGGGCCCAAAACACAAGATTTATGGAATGGTTAAAAGTGCATGAAAATGGCCAATTTACTCACTCTGAGTTCTCAAAAAGGGTTTCTTCACCCCGGGAAGTTAATTAAATACCATTTGGAGGCATTTAATGTTCGAGCAAAAACAGCCGATTTTCGACAAAAGAGATAACACCCCCCCATTACGTCATGCTTCAGAAATGTGGAAAATGGTCCGTTTTCAAATGTTTTATTTTTGAACGTCAGTTCACATTTGTAGGTGGATCATCAGTGTTAGAGCTAAAATTAGCATGTTTAAAGTGATTTTCATGCTTCCAGGGGCTCGGGAAGTTAATTAAATACCATTTGGAGGCATTTAATGTTCGAGCAAAAACGGCTGATTTTTGACAAAAGAGATAACACCCCCCCATTACGTCATGCTTCAGAAATGTGGAAAATGGTCCGTTTTCAAATGTTTTATTTTTGAACGTCAGTTCACATTTGTAGGTGGATCATCAGTGTTAGAGCTAAAATTAGCATGTTTAAAGTGATTTTCATGCTTCCAGGGGCCCAAAACACAAGATTTATGGAATGGTTAAAAGTGCATGAAAATGGCCAATTTACTCACTCTGAGTTCTCAAAAAGGGTTTCTTCACCCCGGGAAGTTAATTAAATACCATTTGGAGGCATTTAATGTTCGAGCAAAAACGGCTGATTTTCGACAAAAGAGATAACACCCCCCCATTACGTCATGCTTCAGAAATGTGGAAAATGGTCCGTTTTCAAATGTTTTATTTTTGAACGTCAGTTCACATTTGTAGGTGGATCATCAGTGTTAGAGCTAAAATTAGCATGTTTAAAGTGATTTTCATGCTTCCAGGGGCTCGGGAAGTTAATTAAATACCATTTGGAGGCATTTAATGTTCGAGCAAAAACGGCTGATTTTCGACAAAAGAGATAACACCCCCCCATTACGTCATGCTTCAGAAATGTGGAAAATGGTCCGTTTTCAAATGTTTTATTTTTGAACGTCAGTTCACATTTGTAGGTGGATCATCAGTGTTAGAGCTAAAATTAGCATGTTTAAAGTGATTTTCATGCTTCCAGGGGCCCAAAACACAAGATTTATGGAATGGTTAAAAGTGCATGAAAATGGCCAATTTACTCACTCTGAGTTCTCAAAAAGGGTTTCTTCACCCCGGGAAGTTAATTAAATACCATTTGGAGGCATTTAATGTTCGAGCAAAAACGGCTGATTTTCGACAAAAGAGATAACACCCCCCCAGTACGTCATGCTTCAGAAATGTGGAAAATGGTCCGTTTTCAAATGTTTTATTTTTGAACGTCAGTTCACATTTGTAGGTGGATCATCAGTGTTAGAGCTAAAATTAGCATATTTAAAGTGATTTTCATGCTTCCAGGGGCTCGGGAAGTTAATTAAATACCATTTGGAGGCATTTAATGTTCGAGCAAAAACGGCTGATTTTCGACAAAAGAGATAACACCCCCCCCCATTACGTCATGCTTCAGAAATGTGGAAAATGGTCCGTTTTCAAATGTTTTATTTTTGAACGTCAGTTCACATTTGTAGGTGGATCATCAGTGTTAGAGCTAAAATTAGCATGTTTAAAGTGATTTTCATGTTTCCAGGGGCTCGGGAAGTTAATTAAATACCATTTGGAGGCATTTAATGTTCGAGCAAAAACGGCTGATTTTCGACAAAAGAGATAACACCCCCCCATTACGTCATGCTTCAGAAATGTGGAAAATGGTCCGTTTTCAAATGTTTTATTTTTGAACGTCAGTTCACATTTGTAGGTGGATCATCAGTGTTAGAGCTAAAATTAGCATGTTTAAAGTGATTTTCATGCTTCCAGGGGCTCGGGAAGTTAATTAAATACCATTTGGAGGCATTTAATGTTCGAGCAAAAACGGCTGATTTTCGACAAAAGAGATAACACCCCCCCATTACGTCATGCTTCAGAAATGTGGAAAATGGTCCGTTTTCAAATGTTTTATTTTTGAACGTCAGTTCACATTTGTAGGTGGATCATCAGTGTTAGAGCTAAAATTAGCATGTTTAAAGTGATTTTCATGCTTCCAGGGGCTCGGGAAGTTAATTAAATACCATTTGGAGGCATTTAATGTTCGAGCAAAAACGGCTGATTTTCGACAAAAGAGATAACACCCCCCCCATTACGTCATGCTTCAGAAATGTGGGAAATGGTCCGTTTTCAAATGTTTTATTTTTGAACGTCAGTTCACATTTGTAGGTGGATCATCAGTGTTAGAGCTAAAATTAGCATGTTTAAAGTGATTTTCATGCTTCCAGGGGCCCAAAACACAAGATTTATGGAATGGTTAAAAGTGCATGAAAATGGCCAATTTACTCACTCTGAGTTCTCAAAAAGGGTTTCTTCACCCCGGGAAGTTAATTAAATACCATTTGGAGGCATTTAATGTTCGAGCAAAAACGGCTGATTTTCGACAAAAGAGATAACACCCCCCCCATTACGTCATGCTTCAGAAATGTGGAAAATGGTCCGTTTTCAAATGTTTTATTTTTGAACGTCAGTTCACATTTGTAGGTGGATCATCAGTGTTAGAGCTAAAATTAGCATGTTTAAAGTGATTTTCATGCTTCCAGGGGCTCGGGAAGTTAATTAAATACCATTTGGAGGCATTTAATGTTCGAGCAAAAACGGCTGATTTTCGACAAAAGAGATAACACCCCCCCATTACGTCATGCTTCAGAAATGTGGAAAATGGTCCGTTTTCAAATGTTTTATTTTTGAACGTCAGTTCACATTTGTAGGTGGATCATCAGTGTTAGAGCTAAAATTAGCATGTTTAAAGTGATTTTCATGCTTCCAGGGGCTCGGAAGTTAATTAAATACCATTTGGAGGCATTTAATGTTCGAGCAAAAATGGCTGATTTTCGACAAAAGAGATAACACCCCCCCATTACGTCATGCTTCAGAAATGTGGAAAATGGTCCGTTTTCAAATGTTTTATTTTTGAACGTCAGTTCACATTTGTAGGTGGATCATCAGTGTTAGAGCTAAAATTAGCATGTTTAAAGTGATTTTCATGCTTACAGGGGCTCGGGAAGTTAATTAAATACCATTTGGAGGCATTTAATGTTCGAGCAAAAACGGCTGATTTTCGACAAAAGAGATAACACCCCCCCATTACGTCATGCTTCAGAAATGTGGAAAATGGTCCGTTTTCAAATGTTTTATTTTTGAACGTCAGTTCACATTTGTAGGTGGATCATCAGGGTTAGAGCTAAAATTAGCATGTTTAAAGTGATTTTCATGCTTCCAGGGGCTCGGGAAGTTAATTAAATACCATTTGGAGGCATTTAATGTTCGAGCAAAAACGGCTGATTTTCGACAAAAGAGATAACACCCCCCCATTACGTCATGCTTCAGAAATGTGGAAAATGGTCCGTTTTCAAATGTTTTATTTTTGAACATCAGTTCACATTTGTAGGTGGATCATCAGTGTTAGAGCTAAAATTAGCATGTTTAAAGTGATTTTCATGCTTCCAGGGGCTCGAAAGTTAATTAAATAACATTTGGAGGCATTTAATGTTCGAGCAAAAACGGCTGATTTTCGACAAAAGAGATAACACCCCCCCATTACGTCATGCTTCAGAAATGTGGAAAATGGTCCGTTTTCAAATGTTTTATTTTTGAACGTCAGTTCACATTTGTAGGTGGATCATCAGTGTTAGAGCTAAAATTAGCATGTTTAAAGTGATTTTCATGCTTCCAGGGGTCCAAAACACAAGATTAATGGAATGGTTAAAAGTGCATGAAAATGGCCAATTTACTCACTCTGAGTTCTCAAAAAGGGTTTCTTCACCCCGGGAAGTGAAATAAATACCATTTGGAGGCATTTAATGTTCGAGCAAAAACGGCTGATTTTCGACAAAAGAGATAACACCCCCCCATTACGTCATGCTTCAGAAATGTGGAAAATGGTCCGTTTTCAAATGTTTTATTTTTGAACGTCAGTTCACATTTGTAGGTGGATCATCAGTGTTAGAGCTAAAATTAGCATGTTTAAAGTGATTTTCATGCTTCCAGGGGCTCGGGAAGTTAATTAAATACCATTTGGAGGCATTTAATGTTCGAGCAAAAACGGCTGATTTTCGACAAAAGAGATAACACCCCCCCATTACGTCATGCTTCAGAAATGTGGAAAATGGTCCGTTTTCAAATGTTTTATTTTTGAATGTCAGTTCACATTTGTAGGTGGATCATCAGTGTTAGAGCTAAAACTAGCATGTTTAAAGTGATTTTCATGCTTCCAGGGGCCCAAAACACAAGATTTATGGAATGGTTAAAAGTGCATGAAAATGGCCAATTTACTCACTCTGAGTTCTCAAAAAGGGTTTCTTCACCCTGGGAAGTTAATTAAATACCATTTGGAGGCATTTAATGTTCGAGCAAAAACGGCTGATTTTCGACAAAAGAGATAACACCCCCCCATTACGTCATGCTTCAGAAATGTGGAAAATGGTCCGTTTTCAAATGTTTTATTTTTGAACGTCAGTTCACATTTGTAGGTGGATCATCAGTGTTAGAGCTAAAATTAGCATGTTTAAAGTGATTTTCATGCTTCCAGGGGCCCAAAACACAAGATTTATGGAATGGTTAAAAGTGCATGAAAATGGCCAATTTACTCACTCTGGGTTCTCAAAAAGGGTTTCTTCACCCCGGGAAGTTAATTAAATACCATTTGGAGGCATTTAATGTTCGAGCAAAAACGGCTGATTTTCGACAAAGAGATAACACCCCCCATTACGTCATGCTTCAGAAATGTGGAAAATGGTCTGTTTTCAAATGTTTTATTTTTGAACGTCAGTTCACATTTGTAGGTGGATCATCAGTGGTAGAGCTAAAATTAGCATGTTTAAAGTGATTTTCATGCTTCCAGGGGCTCGGGAAGTTAATTAAATACCATTTGGAGGCATTTAATGTTTGAGCAAAAACGGCTGATTTTCGACAAAAGAGATAACACCCCCCCATTACGTCATGCTTCAGAAATGTGGAAAATGGTCCGTTTTCAAATGTTTTATTTTTGAACGTCAGTTCACATTTGTAGGTGGATCATCAGTGTTAGAGCTAAAATTAGCATGTTTAAAGTGATTTTCATGCTTCCAGGGGCTCGGGAAGTTAATTAAATACCATTTGGAGGCATTTAATGTTCGAGCTAAAACGGCTGATTTTCGACAAAAGAGATAACACCCCCCCATTACGTCATGCTTCAGAAATGTGGAAAATGGTCCGTTTTCAAATGTTTTATTTTTGAACGTCAGTTCACATTTGTAGGTGGATCATCAGTGTTAGAGCTAAAATTAGCATGTTTAAAGTGATTTTCATGCTTCCAGGGGCCCAAAACACAAGATTTATGGAATGGTTAAAAGTGCATGAAAATGGCCAATTTACTCACTCTGAGTTCTCAAAAAGGGTTTCTTCACCCCAGGAAGTTAATTAAATACCATTTGGAGGCATTTAATGTTCGAGCAAAAACGGCTGATTTTCGACAAAAGAGATAACACCCCCCATTACGTCATGCTTCAGAAATGTGGAAAATGGTCCGTTTTCAAATGTTTTATTTTTGAACGTCAGTTCACATTTGTAGGTGGATCATCAGTGTTAGAGCTAAAATTAGCATGTTTAAAGTTATTTTCATGCTTCCAGGGGCTCGGGAAGTTAATTAAATACCATTTGGAGGCATTTAATGTTCGAGCAAAAACGGCTGATTTTCGACAAAAGAGATAACACCCCCCCATTACGTCATGCTTCAGAAATGTGAAAAATGGTCCGTTTTCAAATGTTTTATTTTTGAACGTCAGTTCACATTTGTAGGTGGATCATCAGTGTTAGAGCTAAAATTAGCATGTTTAAAGTGATTTTCATGCTTCCAGGGGCTCGGGAAGGTAATTAAATACCATTTGGAGGCATTTAATGTTCGAGCAAAAACGGCTGATTTTCGACAAAAGAGATAACACCCCCCCATTACGTCATGCTTCAGAAATGTTGAAAATGGTCCGTTTTCAAATGTTTTATTTTTGAACGTCAGTTCACATTTGTAGGTGGATCATCAGTGTTAGAGCTAAAATTAGCATGTTTAAAGTGATTTTCATGCTTCCAGGGGCCCAAAACACAAGATTTATGGAATGGTTAAAAGTGCATGAAAATGGCCAATTTACTCACTCTGAGTTCTCAAAAAGGGTTTCTTCACCCCGGGAAGTTAATTAAATACCATTTGGAGGCATTTAATGTTCGAGCAAAAACGGCTGATTTTCGACAAAAGAGATAACACCCCCCCATTACGTCATGCTTCAGAAATGTGGAAAATGGTCCGTTTTCAAATGTTTTATTTTTGAACGTCAGTTCACATTTGTAGGTGGATCATCAGTGTTAGAGCTAAAATTAGCATGTTTAAAGTGATTTTCATGCTTCCAGGGGCTCGGGAAGTTAATTAAATACCATTTGGAGGCATTTAATGTTCGAGCAAAAACGGCTGATTTTCGACAAAAGAGATAACACCCCCCCATTACGTCATGCTTCAGAAATGTGGAAAATGGTCCGTTTTCAAATGTTTTATTTTTGAACGTCAGTTCACATTTGTAGGTGGATCATCAGTGTTAGAGCTAAAATTAGCATGTTTAAAGTGATTTTCATGCTTCCAGGGGCTCGGGAAGTTAATTAAATACCATTTGGAGGCATTTAATGTTCGGTCAAAAACGGCTGATTTTCGACAAAAGAGATAACACCCCCCCATTACGTCATGCTTCAGAAATGTGGAAAATGGTCCGTTTTCAAATGTTTTATTTTTGAACGTCAGTTCACATTTGTAGGTGGATCATCAGTGTTAGAGCTAAAATTAGCATGTTTAAAGTTATTTTCATGCTTCCAGGGGCTCGGGAAGTTAATTAAATACCATTTGGAGGCATTTAATGTTCGAGCAAAAACGGCTGATTTTCGACAAAAGAGATAACACCCCCCCATTACGTCATGCTTCAGAAATGTGAAAAATGGTCCGTTTTCAAATGTTTTATTTTTGAACGTCAGTTCACATTTGTAGGTGGATCATCAGTGTTAGAGCTAAAATTAGCATGTTTAAAGTGATTTTCATGCTTCCAGGGGCTCGGGAAGGTAATTAAATACCATTTGGAGGCATTTAATGTTCGAGCAAAAACGGCTGATTTTCGACAAAAGAGATAACACCCCCCCATTACGTCATGCTTCAGAAATGTTGAAAATGGTCCGTTTTCAAATGTTTTATTTTTGAACGTCAGTTCACATTTGTAGGTGGATCATCAGTGTTAGAGCTAAAATTAGCATGTTTAAAGTGATTTTCATGCTTCCAGGGGCCCAAAACACAAGATTTATGGAATGGTTAAAAGTGCATGAAAATGGCCAATTTACTCACTCTGAGTTCTCAAAAAGGGTTTCTTCACCCCGGGAAGTTAATTAAATACCATTTGGAGGCATTTAATGTTCGAGCAAAAACGGCTGATTTTCGACAAAAGAGATAACACCCCCCCATTACGTCATGCTTCAGAAATGTGGAAAATGGTCCGTTTTCAAATGTTTTATTTTTGAACGTCAGTTCACATTTGTAGGTGGATCATCAGTGTTAGAGCTAAAATTAGCATGTTTAAAGTGATTTTCATGCTTCCAGGGGCTCGGGAAGTTAATTAAATACCATTTGGAGGCATTTAATGTTCGAGCAAAAACGGCTGATTTTCGACAAAAGAGATAACACCCCCCCATTACGTCATGCTTCAGAAATGTGGAAAAAGGTCCGTTTTCAAATGTTTTATTTTTGAACGTCAGTTCACATTTGTAGGTGGATCATCAGTGTTAGAGCTAAAATTAGCATGTTTAAAGTGATTTTCATGCTTCCAGGGGCTCGGGAAGTTAATTAAATACCATTTGGAGGCATTTAATGTTCGGTCAAAAACGGCTGATTTTCGACAAAAGAGATAACACCCCCCCATTACGTCATGCTTCAGAAATGTGGAAAATGGTCCGTTTTCAAATGTTTTATTTTTGAACGTCAGTTCACATTTGTAGGTGGATCATCAGTGTTAGAGCTAAAATTAGCATGTTTAAAGTGATTTTCATGCTTCCAGGGGCTCGGGAAGTTAATTAAATACCATTTGGAGGCATTTAATGTTCGAGCAAAAACGGCTGATTTTCGACAAAAGAGATAACACCCCCCCATTACGTCATGCTTCAGAAATGTGGAAAATGGTCCGTTTTCAAATGTTTTATTTTTGAACGTCAGTTCACATTTGTAGGTGGATCATCAGTGTTAGAGCTAAAATTAGCATGTTTAAAGTGATTTTCATGCTTCCAGGGGCTCGGGAAGTTAATTAAATACCATTTGGAGGCATTTAATGTTCGAGCAAAAACGTCTGATTTTCGACAAAAGAGATAACACCCCCCCATTACGTCATGCTTCAGAAATGTGGAAAATGGTCCGTTTTCAAATGTTTTATTTTTGAACGTCAGTTCACATTTGTAGGTGGATCATCAGTGTTAGAGCTAAAATTAGCATGTTTAAAGTGATTTTCATGCTTCCAGGGGCCCAAAACACAAGATTTATGGAATGGTTAAAAGTGCATGAAAATGGCCAATTTACTCACTCTGAGTTCTCAAAAAGGGTTTCTTCACCCCGGGAAGTTAATTAAATACCATTTGGAGGCATTTAATGTTCGAGCAAAAACGGCTGATTTTCGACAAAAGAGATAACACCCCCCCATTACGTCATGCTTCAGAAATGTGGAAAATGGTCAGTTTTCAAATGTTTTATTTTTGAACGTCAGTTCACATTTGTAGGTGGATCATCAGTGTTAGAGCTAAAATTTGCATGTTTAAAGTGATTTTCATGCTTCCAGGGGCTCGGGAAGTTAATTAAATACCATTTGGAGGCATTTAATGTTCGAGCAAAAACGGCTGATTTTCAACAAAAGAGATAACACCCCCCCATTACGTCATGCTTCAGAAATGTGGAAAATGGTCCGTTTTCAAATGTTTTATTTTTGAACGTCAGTTCACATTTGTAGGTGGATCATCAGTGTTAGAGCTAAAATTAGCATGTTTAAAGTGATTTTCATGCTTCCAGGGGCCCAAAACACAAGATTTATGGAATGGTTAAAAGTGCATGAAAATGGCCAATTTACTCACTCTGAGTTCTCAAAAAGGGTTTCTTCACCCCGGGAAGTTAATTAAATACCATTTGGAGGCATTTAATGTTCAAGCAAAAACGGCTGATTTTCGACAAAAGAGATGACACCCCCCCATTACGTCATGCTTCAGAAATGTGGAAAATGGTCCGTTTTCAAATGTTTTATTTTTGAACGTCAGTTCACATTTGTAGGTGGATCATCAGTGTTAGAGCTAAAATTAGCATGTTTAAAGTGATTTTCATGCTTCCAGGGGCTCGGGAAGTTAATTAAATACCATTTGGAGGCATTTAATGTTCGAGCAAAAACGGCTGATTTTCGACAAAAGAGATAACACCCCCCCATTACGTCATGCTTCAGAAATGTTGAAAATGGTCCGTTTTCAAATGTTTTATTTTTGAACGTCAGTTCACATTTGTAGGTGGATCATCAGTGTTAGAGCTAAAATTAGCATGTTTAAAGTGATTTTCATGCTTCCAGGGGCCCAAAACACAAGATTTATGGAATGGTTAAAAGTGCATGAAAATGGCCAATTTACTCACTCTGAGTTCTCAAAAAGGGTTTCTTCACCCCGGGAAGTTAATTAAATACCATTTGGAGGCATTTAATGTTCAAGCAAAAACGGCTGATTTTCGACAAAAGAGATAACACCCCCCCATTACGTCATGCTTCAGAAATGTGGAAAATGGTCCGTTTTCAAATGTTTTATTTTTGAACGTCAGTTCACATTTGTAGGTGGATCATCAGTGTTAGAGCTAAAATTAGCATGTTTAAAGTGATTTTCATGCTTCCAGGGGCTCGGGAAGTTAATTAAATACCATTTGGAGGCATTTAATGTTCGAGCAAAAACGGCTGATTTTCGACAAAAGAGATAACACCCCCCCATTACGTCATGCTTCAGAAATGTGGAAAATGGTCCGTTTTCAAATGTTTTATTTTTGAACGTCAGTTCACATTTGTAGGTGGATCATCAGTGTTAGAGCTAAAATTAGCATGTTTAAAGTGATTTTCATGCTTCCAGGGGCCCAAAACACAAGATTTATGGAATGGTTAAAAGTGCATGAAAATGGCCAATTTACTCACTCTGAGTTCTCAAAAAGGGTTTCTTCACCCCGGGAAGTTAATTAAATACCATTTGGAGGCATTTAATGTTCGAGCAAAAACGGCTGATTTTCGACAAAAGAGATAACACCCCCCCATTACGTCATGCTTCAGAAATGTGGAAAATGGTCAGTTTTCAAATGTTTTATTTTTGAACGTCAGTTCACATTTGTAGGTGGATCATCAGTGTTAGAGCTAAAATTAGCATGTTTAAAGTGATTTTCATGCTTCCAGGGGCTCGGGAAGTTAATTAAATACCATTTGGAGGCATTTAATGTTCGAGCAAAAACGGCTGATTTTCGACAAAAGAGATAACACCCCCCCATTACGTCATGCTTCAGAAATGTGGAAAATGGTCCGTTTTCAAATGTTTTATTTTTGAACGTCAGTTCACATTTTTAGGTGGATCATCAGTGTTAGAGCTAAAATTAGCATGTTTAAAGTGATTTTCATGTTTCCAGGGGCTCGGGAAGTTAATTAAATACCATTTGGAGGCATTTAATGTTCGAGCAAAAACGGCTGATTTTCGACAAAAGAGATAACACCCCCCCATTACGTCATGCTTCAGAAATGTGGAAAATGGTCCGTTTTCAAATGTTTTATTTTTGAACGTCAGTTCACATTTGTAGGTGGATCATCAGTGTTAGAGCTAAAATTAGCATGTTTAAAGTGATTTTCATGCTTCCAGGGGCCCAAAACACAAGATTTATGGAATGGTTAAAAGTGCATGAAAATGGCCAATTTACTCACTCTGAGTTCTCAAAAAGGGTTTCTTCACCCCGGGAAGTTAATTAAATACCATTTGGAGGCATTTAATGTTCAAGCAAAAACGGCTGATTTTCGACAAAAGAGATGACACCCCCCCATTACGTCATGCTTCAGAAATGTGGAAAATGGTCCGTTTTCAAATGTTTTATTTTTGAACGTCAGTTCACATTTGTAGGTGGATCATCAGTGTTAGAGCTAAAATTAGCATGTTTAAAGTGATTTTCATGCTTCCAGGGGCTCGGGAAGTTAATTAAATACCATTTGGAGGCATTTAATGTTCGAGCAAAAACGGCTGATTTTCGACAAAAGAGATAACACCCCCCCATTACGTCATGCTTCAGAAATGTGGAAAATGGTCCGTTTTCAAATGTTTTATTTTTGAACGTCAGTTCACATTTGTAGGTGGATCATCAGTGTTAGAGCTAAAATTAGCATGTTTAAAGTGATTTTCATGCTTCCAGGGGCTCGGGAAGTTAATTAAATACCATTTGGAGGCATTTAATGTTCGAGCAAAAACGGCTGATTTTCAACAAAAGAGATAACACCCCCCCATTACGTCATGCTTCAGAAATGTGGAAAATGGTCAGTTTTCAAATGTTTTATTTTTGAACGTCAGTTCACATTTGTAGGTGGATCATCAGTGTTAGAGCTAAAATTAGCATGTTTAAAGTGATTTTCATGCTTCCAGGGGCTCGGGAAGTTAATTAAATACCATTTGGAGGCATTTAATGTTCGAGCAAAAACGGCTGATTTTCGACAAAAGAGATAACACCCCCCCATTACGTCATGCTTCAGAAATGTGGAAAATGGTCCGTTTTCAAATGTTTTATTTTTGAACGTCAGTTCACATTTGTAGGTGGATCATCAGTGTTAGAGCTAAAATTAGCATGTTTAAAGTGATTTTCATGCTTCCAGGGGCTCGGGAAGTTAATTAAATACCATTTGGAGGCATTTAATGTTCGAGCAAAAACGGCTGATTTTCGACAAAAGAGATAACACCCCCCCATTACGTCATGCTTCAGAAATGTGGAAAATGGTCCGTTTTCAAATGTTTTATTTTTGAACGTCAGTTCACATTTGTAGGTGGATCATCAGTGTTAGAGCTAAAATTAGGATGTTTAAAGTGATTTTCATGCTTCCAGGGGCCCAAAACACAAGATTTATGGAATGGTTAAAAGTGCATGAAAATGGCCAATTTACTCACTCTGAGTTCTCAAAAAGGGTTTCTTCACCCCGGGAAGTTAATTAAATACCATTTGGAGGCATTTAATGTTCGAGCAAAAACGGCTGATTTTCGACAAAAGAGATAACACCCCCCCATTACGTCATGCTTCAGAAATGTGGAAAATGGTCCGTTTTCAAATGTTTTATTTTTGAACGTCAGTTCACATTTGTAGGTGGATCATCAGTGTTAGAGCTAAAATTAGCATGTTTAAAGTGATTTTCATGCTTCCAGGGGCTCGGGAAGTTAATTAAATACCATTTGGAGGCATTTAATGTTCGAGCAAAAACGGCTGATTTTCGACAAAAGAGATAACACCCCCCCATTACGTCATGCTTCAGAAATGTGGAAAATGGTCCGTTTTCAAATGTTTTATTTTTGAACGTCAGTTCACATTTGTAGGTGGATCATCAGTGTTAGAGCTAAAATTAGCATGTTTAAAGTGATTTTCATGCTTCCAGGGGCCCAAAACACAAGATTTATGGAATGGTTAAAAGTGCATGAAAATGGCCAATTTACTCACTCTGAGTTCTCAAAAAGGGTTTCTTCACCCCGGGAAGTAAAATAAATACCATTTGGAGGCATTTAATGTTCGAGCAAAAACGGCTGATTTTCGACAAAAGAGATAACACCCCCCCATTACGTCATGCTTCAGAAATGTGGAAAATGATCCGTTTTCAAATGTTTTATTTTTGAACGTCAGTTCACATTTGTAGGTGGATCATCAGTGTTAGAGCTAAAATTAGCATGTTTAAAGTGATTTTCATGCTTCCAGGGGCTCGGGAAGTGAAATAAATACCATTTGGAGGCATTTAATGTTCGAGCAAAAACGGCTGATTTTCGACAAAAGAGATAACACCCCCCCATTACGTCATGCTTCAGAAATGTGGAAAATGGTCCGTTTTCAAATGTTTTATTTTTGAACGTCAGTTCACATTTGTAGGTGGATCATCAGTGTTAGAGCTAAAATTAGCATGTTTAAAGTGATTTTCATGCTTCCAGGGGCCCAAAACACAAGATTTATGGAATGGTTAAAAGTGCATGAAAATGGCCCATTTACTCACTCTGAGTTCTCAAAAAGGGTTTCTTCACCCCGGGAAGTTAATTAAATACCATTTGGAGGCATTTAATGTTCGAGCAAAAACGGCTGATTTTCGACAAAAGAGATAACACCCCCCCATTACGTCATGCTTCAGAAATGTGGAAAATGGTCCATTTTCAAATGTTTTATTTTTGAACGTCAGTTCACATTTGTAGGTGGATCATCAGTGTTAGAGCAAAAATTAGCATGTTTAAAGTGATTTTCATGCTTCCAGGGGCCCAAAACACAAGATTTATGGAATGGTTAAAAGTGCATGAAAATGGCCAATTTACTCACTCTGAGTTCTCAAAAAGGGTTTCTTCACCCCGGGAAGTTAATTAAATACCATTTGGAGGCATTTAATGTTCGAGCAAAAACGGCTGATTTTCGACAAAAGAGATAACACCCCCCCATTACGTCATGCTTCAGAAATGTGGAAAATGGTCCGTTTTCAAATGTTTTATTTTTGAACGTCAGTTCACATTTGTAGGTGGATCATCAGTGTTAGAGCTAAAATTAGCATGTTTAAAGTGATTTTCATGCTTCCAGGGGCCCAAAACACAAGATTAATGGAATGGTTAAAAGTGCATGAAAATGGCCAATTTACTCACTCTGAGTTCTCAAAAAGGGTTTCTTCACCCCGGGAAGTTAATTAAATACCATTTGGAGGCATTTAATGTTCGAGCAAAAACGGCTGATTTTCGACAAAAGAGATAACACCCCCCCATTACGTCATGCTTCAGAAATGTGGAAAATGATCCGTTTTCAAATGTTTTATTTTTGAACGTCAGTTCACATTTGTAGGTGGATCATCAGTGTTAGAGCTAAAATTAGCATGTTTAAAGTGATTTTCATGCTTCCAGGGGCTCGGGAAGTGAAATAAATACCATTTGGAGGCATTTAATGTTCGAGCAAAAACGGCTGATTTTCGACAAAAGAGATAACACCCCCCCATTACGTCATGCTTCAGAAATGTGGAAAATGGTCCGTTTTCAAATGTTTTATTTTTGAACGTCAGTTCACATTTGTAGGTGGATCATCAGTGTTAGAGCTAAAATTAGCATGTTTAAAGTGATTTTCATGCTTCCAGGGGCCCAAAACACAAGATTTATGGAATGGTTAAAAGTGCATGAAAATGGCCCATTTACTCACTCTGAGTTCTCAAAAAGGGTTTCTTCACCCCGGGAAGTTAATTAAATACCATTTGGAGGCATTTAATGTTCGAGCAAAAACGGCTGATTTTCGACAAAAGAGATAACACCCCCCCATTACGTCATGCTTCAGAAATGTGGAAAATGGTCCGTTTTCAAATGTTTTATTTTTGAACGTCAGTTCACATTTGTAGGTGGATCATCAGTGTTAGAGCTAAAATTAGCATGTTTAAAGTGATTTTCATGCTTCCAGGGGCTCGGGAAGTTAATTAAATACCATTTGGAGGCATTTAATGTTCGAGCAAAAACGGCTGATTTTCGACAAAAGAGATAACACCCCCCCATTACGTCATGCTTCAGAAATGTGGAAAATGGTCCGTTTTCAAATGTTTTATTTTTGAACGTCAGTTCACATTTGTAGGTGGATCATCAGTGTTAGAGCTAAAACTAGCATGTTTAAAGTGATTTTCATGCTTCCAGGGGCCCAAAACACAAGATTTATGGAATGGTTAAAAGTGCATTAAAATGGCCAATTTACTCACTCTGAGTTCTCAAAAAGGGTTTCTTCACCCCGGGAAGTTAATTAAATACCATTTGGAGGCATTTAATGTTCGAGCAAAAACGGCTGATTTTCGACAAAAGAGATAACACCCCCCATTACGTCATGCTTCGGAAATGTGGAAAATGGTCCGTTTTCAAATGTTTTATTTTTGAACGTCAGTTCACATTTGTAGGTGGATCATCAGTGTTAGAGCTAAAATTAGCATGTTTAAAGTGATTTTCATGCTTCCAGGGGCTCGGGAAGTTAATTAAATACCATTTGGAGGCATTTAATGTTCGAGCAAAAACGGCTGATTTTCGACAAAAGAGATAACACCCCCCCATTACGTCATGCTTCAGAAATGTGGAAAATGGTCCGTTTTCAAATGTTTTATTTTTGAACGTCAGTTCACATTTGTAGGTGGATCATCAGTGTTAGAGCTAAAATTAGCATGTTTAAAGTGATTTTCATGCTTCCAGGGGCTCGGGAAGTTAATTAAATACCATTTGGAGGCATTTAATGTTCGAGCAAAAACGGCTGATTTTCGACAAAAGAGATAACACCCCCCCATTCCGTCATGCTTCAGAAATGTGGAAAATGGTCCGTTTTCAAATGTTTTATTTTTGAACGTCAGTTCACATTTGTAGGTGGATCATCAGTGTTAGAGCTAAAATTAGCATGTTTAAAGTGATTTTCATGCTTCCAGGGGCCCAAAACACAAGATTTATGGAATGGTTAAAAGTGCATGAAAATGGCCAATTTACTCACTCTGAGTTCTCAAAAAGGGTTTCTTCACCCCGGGAAGTTAATTAAATACCATTTGGAGGCATTTAATGTTCGAGCAAAAACGGCTGATTTTCGACAAAAGAGATAACACCCCCCATTACGTCATGCTTCAGAAATGTGGAAAATGGTCCGTTTTCAAATGTTTTATTTTTGAACGTCAGTTCACATTTGTAGGTGGATCATCAGTGTTAGAGCTAAAATTAGCATGTTTAAAGTGATTTTCATGCTTCCAGGGGCTCGGGAAGTTAATTAAATACCATTTGGAGGCATTTAATGTTCGAGCAAAAACGGCTGATTTTCGACAAAAGAGATAACACCCCCCCATTACGTCATGCTTCAGAAATGTGAAAAATGGTCCGTTTTCAAATGTTTTATTTTTGAACGTCAGTTCACATTTGTAGGTGGATCATCAGTGTTAGAGCTAAAATTTGCATGTTTAAAGTGATTTTCATGCTTCCAGGGGCTCGGGAAGTTAATTAAATACCATTTGGAGGCATTTAATGTTCGAGCAAAAACGGCTGATTTTCGACAAAAGAGATAACACCCCCCCATTACGTCATGCTTCAGAAATGTGGAAAATGGTCCGTTTTCAAATGTTTTATTTTTGAACGTCAGTTCACATTTGTAGGTGGATCATCAGTGTTAGAGCAAAAATTAGCATGTTTAAAGTGATTTTCATGCTTCCAGGGGCCCAAAACACAAGATTTATGGAATGGTTAAAAGTGCATGAAAATGGCCAATTTACTCACTCTGAGTTCTCAAAAAGGGTTTCTTCACCCCGGGAAGTTAATTAAATACCATTTGGAGGCATTTAATGTTCGAGCAAAAACGGCTGATTTTCGACAAAAGAGATAACACCCCCCCATTACGTCATGCTTCAGAAATGTGGAAAATGGTCCGTTTTCAAATGTTTTATTTTTGAACGTCAGTTCACATTTGTAGGTGGATCATCAGTGTTAGAGCTAAAATTAGCATGTTTAAAGTGATTTTCATGCTTCCAGGGGCTCGGGAAGTTAATTAAATACCATTTGGAGGCATTTAATGTTCGAGCAAAAACGGCTGATTTTCGACAAAAGAGATAACACCCCCCCATTACGTCATGCTTCAGAAATGTGGAAAATGGTCCATTTTCAAATGTTTTATTTTTGAACGTCAGTTCACATTTGTAGGTGGATCATCAGTGTTAGAGCTAAAATTAGCATGTTTAAAGTGATTTTCATGCTTCCAGGGGCCCAAAACACAAGATTTATGGAATGGTTAAAAGTGCATGAAAATGGCCAATTTACTCACTCTGAGTTCTCAAAAAGGGTTTCTTCACCCCGGGAAGTTAATTAAATACCATTTGGAGGCATTTAATGTTCGAGCAAAAACGGCTGATTTTCGACAAAAGAGATAACACCCCCCCATTACGTCATGCTTCAGAAATGTGGAAAATGGTCCGTTTTCAAATGTTTTATTTTTGAACGTCAGTTCACATTTGTAGGTGGATCATCAGTGTTAGAGCTAAAATTGGCATGTTTAAAGTGATTTTCATGCTTCCAGGGGCTCGGGAAGTTAATTAAATACCATTTGGAGGCATTTAATGTTCGAGCAAAAACGGCTGATTTTCGACAAAAGAGATAACACCCCCCCATTACGTCATGCTTCAGAAATGTGGAAAATGGTCCGTTTTCAAATGTTTTATTTTTGAACGTCAGTTCACATTTGTAGGTGGATCATCAGTGTTAGAGCTACAATTAGCATGTTTAAAGTGATTTTCATGCTTCCAGGGGCCCAAAACACAAGATTTATGGAATGGTTAAAAGTGCATGAAAATGGCCAATTTACTCACTCTGAGTTCTCAAAAAGGGTTTCTTCACCCCGGGAAGTTAATTAAATACCATTTGGAGGCATTTAATGTTCAAGCAAAAACGGCTGATTTTCGACAAAAGAGATAACACCCCCCCATTACGTCATGCTTCAGAAATGTGGAAAATGGTCCGTTTTCAAATGTTTTATTTTTGAACGTCAGTTCACATTTGTAGGTGGATCATCAGTGTTAGAGCTAAAATTAGCATGTTTAAAGTGATTTTCATGCTTCCAGGGGCTCGGGAAGTTAATTAAATACCATTTGGAGGCATTTAATGTTCGAGCAAAAACGGCTGATTTTCGACAAAAGAGATAACACCCCCCCATTACGTCATGCTTCAGAAATGTGGAAAATGGTCCGTTTTCAAATGTTTTATTTTTGAACGTCAGTTCACATTTGTAGGTGGATCATCAGTGTTAGAGCTAAAATTAGCATGTTTAAAGTGATTTTCATGCTTCCAGGGGCCCAAAACACAAGATTTATGGAATGGTTAAAAGTGCATGAAAATGGCCAATTTACTCACTCTGAGTTCTCAAAAAGGGTTTCTTCACCCCGGGAAGTTAATTAAATACCATTTGGAGGCATTTAATGTTCGAGCAAAAACGGCTGATTTTCGACAAAAGAGATAACACCCCCCCATTACGTCATGCTTCAGAAATGTGGAAAATGGTCCGTTTTCAAATGTTTTATTTTTGAACGTCAGTTCACATTTGTAGGTGGATCATCAGTGTTAGAGCTAAAATTAGCATGTTTAAAGTGATTTTCATGCTTCCAGGGGCCCAAAACACAAGATTTATGGAATGGTTAAAAGTGCATGAAAATGGCCAATTTACTCACTCTGAGTTCTCAAAAAGGGTTTCTTCACCCCGGGAAGTTAATTAAATACCATTTGGAGGCATTTAATGTTCGAGCAAAAACAGCCGATTTTCGACAAAAGAGATAACACCCCCCCATTACGTCATGCTTCAGAAATGTGGAAAATGGTCCGTTTTCAAATGTTTTATTTTTGAACGTCAGTTCACATTTGTAGGTGGATCATCAGTGTTAGAGCTAAAATTAGCATGTTTAAAGTGATTTTCATGCTTCCAGGGGCTCGGGAAGTTAATTAAATACCATTTGGAGGCATTTAATGTTCGAGCAAAAACGGCTGATTTTTGACAAAAGAGATAACACCCCCCCATTACGTCATGCTTCAGAAATGTGGAAAATGGTCCGTTTTCAAATGTTTTATTTTTGAACGTCAGTTCACATTTGTAGGTGGATCATCAGTGTTAGAGCTAAAATTAGCATGTTTAAAGTGATTTTCATGCTTCCAGGGGCCCAAAACACAAGATTTATGGAATGGTTAAAAGTGCATGAAAATGGCCAATTTACTCACTCTGAGTTCTCAAAAAGGGTTTCTTCACCCCGGGAAGTTAATTAAATACCATTTGGAGGCATTTAATGTTCGAGCAAAAACGGCTGATTTTCGACAAAAGAGATAACACCCCCCCATTACGTCATGCTTCAGAAATGTGGAAAATGGTCCGTTTTCAAATGTTTTATTTTTGAACGTCAGTTCACATTTGTAGGTGGATCATCAGTGTTAGAGCTAAAATTAGCATGTTTAAAGTGATTTTCATGCTTCCAGGGGCTCGGGAAGTTAATTAAATACCATTTGGAGGCATTTAATGTTCGAGCAAAAACGGCTGATTTTCGACAAAAGAGATAACACCCCCCCATTACGTCATGCTTCAGAAATGTGGAAAATGGTCCGTTTTCAAATGTTTTATTTTTGAACGTCAGTTCACATTTGTAGGTGGATCATCAGTGTTAGAGCTAAAATTAGCATGTTTAAAGTGATTTTCATGCTTCCAGGGGCCCAAAACACAAGATTTATGGAATGGTTAAAAGTGCATGAAAATGGCCAATTTACTCACTCTGAGTTCTCAAAAAGGGTTTCTTCACCCCGGGAAGTTAATTAAATACCATTTGGAGGCATTTAATGTTCGAGCAAAAACGGCTGATTTTCGACAAAAGAGATAACACCCCCCCAGTACGTCATGCTTCAGAAATGTGGAAAATGGTCCGTTTTCAAATGTTTTATTTTTGAACGTCAGTTCACATTTGTAGGTGGATCATCAGTGTTAGAGCTAAAATTAGCATATTTAAAGTGATTTTCATGCTTCCAGGGGCTCGGGAAGTTAATTAAATACCATTTGGAGGCATTTAATGTTCGAGCAAAAACGGCTGATTTTCGACAAAAGAGATAACACCCCCCCCCATTACGTCATGCTTCAGAAATGTGGAAAATGGTCCGTTTTCAAATGTTTTATTTTTGAACGTCAGTTCACATTTGTAGGTGGATCATCAGTGTTAGAGCTAAAATTAGCATGTTTAAAGTGATTTTCATGTTTCCAGGGGCTCGGGAAGTTAATTAAATACCATTTGGAGGCATTTAATGTTCGAGCAAAAACGGCTGATTTTCGACAAAAGAGATAACACCCCCCCATTACGTCATGCTTCAGAAATGTGGAAAATGGTCCGTTTTCAAATGTTTTATTTTTGAACGTCAGTTCACATTTGTAGGTGGATCATCAGTGTTAGAGCTAAAATTAGCATGTTTAAAGTGATTTTCATGCTTCCAGGGGCTCGGGAAGTTAATTAAATACCATTTGGAGGCATTTAATGTTCGAGCAAAAACGGCTGATTTTCGACAAAAGAGATAACACCCCCCCATTACGTCATGCTTCAGAAATGTGGAAAATGGTCCGTTTTCAAATGTTTTATTTTTGAACGTCAGTTCACATTTGTAGGTGGATCATCAGTGTTAGAGCTAAAATTAGCATGTTTAAAGTGATTTTCATGCTTCCAGGGGCTCGGGAAGTTAATTAAATACCATTTGGAGGCATTTAATGTTCGAGCAAAAACGGCTGATTTTCGACAAAAGAGATAACACCCCCCCCATTACGTCATGCTTCAGAAATGTGGGAAATGGTCCGTTTTCAAATGTTTTATTTTTGAACGTCAGTTCACATTTGTAGGTGGATCATCAGTGTTAGAGCTAAAATTAGCATGTTTAAAGTGATTTTCATGCTTCCAGGGGCCCAAAACACAAGATTTATGGAATGGTTAAAAGTGCATGAAAATGGCCAATTTACTCACTCTGAGTTCTCAAAAAGGGTTTCTTCACCCCGGGAAGTTAATTAAATACCATTTGGAGGCATTTAATGTTCGAGCAAAAACGGCTGATTTTCGACAAAAGAGATAACACCCCCCCCATTACGTCATGCTTCAGAAATGTGGAAAATGGTCCGTTTTCAAATGTTTTATTTTTGAACGTCAGTTCACATTTGTAGGTGGATCATCAGTGTTAGAGCTAAAATTAGCATGTTTAAAGTGATTTTCATGCTTCCAGGGGCTCGGGAAGTTAATTAAATACCATTTGGAGGCATTTAATGTTCGAGCAAAAACGGCTGATTTTCGACAAAAGAGATAACACCCCCCCATTACGTCATGCTTCAGAAATGTGGAAAATGGTCCGTTTTCAAATGTTTTATTTTTGAACGTCAGTTCACATTTGTAGGTGGATCATCAGTGTTAGAGCTAAAATTAGCATGTTTAAAGTGATTTTCATGCTTCCAGGGGCTCGGAAGTTAATTAAATACCATTTGGAGGCATTTAATGTTCGAGCAAAAATGGCTGATTTTCGACAAAAGAGATAACACCCCCCCATTACGTCATGCTTCAGAAATGTGGAAAATGGTCCGTTTTCAAATGTTTTATTTTTGAACGTCAGTTCACATTTGTAGGTGGATCATCAGTGTTAGAGCTAAAATTAGCATGTTTAAAGTGATTTTCATGCTTACAGGGGCTCGGGAAGTTAATTAAATACCATTTGGAGGCATTTAATGTTCGAGCAAAAACGGCTGATTTTCGACAAAAGAGATAACACCCCCCCATTACGTCATGCTTCAGAAATGTGGAAAATGGTCCGTTTTCAAATGTTTTATTTTTGAACGTCAGTTCACATTTGTAGGTGGATCATCAGGGTTAGAGCTAAAATTAGCATGTTTAAAGTGATTTTCATGCTTCCAGGGGCTCGGGAAGTTAATTAAATACCATTTGGAGGCATTTAATGTTCGAGCAAAAACGGCTGATTTTCGACAAAAGAGATAACACCCCCCCATTACGTCATGCTTCAGAAATGTGGAAAATGGTCCGTTTTCAAATGTTTTATTTTTGAACATCAGTTCACATTTGTAGGTGGATCATCAGTGTTAGAGCTAAAATTAGCATGTTTAAAGTGATTTTCATGCTTCCAGGGGCTCGAAAGTTAATTAAATAACATTTGGAGGCATTTAATGTTCGAGCAAAAACGGCTGATTTTCGACAAAAGAGATAACACCCCCCCATTACGTCATGCTTCAGAAATGTGGAAAATGGTCCGTTTTCAAATGTTTTATTTTTGAACGTCAGTTCACATTTGTAGGTGGATCATCAGTGTTAGAGCTAAAATTAGCATGTTTAAAGTGATTTTCATGCTTCCAGGGGTCCAAAACACAAGATTAATGGAATGGTTAAAAGTGCATGAAAATGGCCAATTTACTCACTCTGAGTTCTCAAAAAGGGTTTCTTCACCCCGGGAAGTGAAATAAATACCATTTGGAGGCATTTAATGTTCGAGCAAAAACGGCTGATTTTCGACAAAAGAGATAACACCCCCCCATTACGTCATGCTTCAGAAATGTGGAAAATGGTCCGTTTTCAAATGTTTTATTTTTGAACGTCAGTTCACATTTGTAGGTGGATCATCAGTGTTAGAGCTAAAATTAGCATGTTTAAAGTGATTTTCATGCTTCCAGGGGCTCGGGAAGTTAATTAAATACCATTTGGAGGCATTTAATGTTCGAGCAAAAACGGCTGATTTTCGACAAAAGAGATAACACCCCCCCATTACGTCATGCTTCAGAAATGTGGAAAATGGTCCGTTTTCAAATGTTTTATTTTTGAATGTCAGTTCACATTTGTAGGTGGATCATCAGTGTTAGAGCTAAAACTAGCATGTTTAAAGTGATTTTCATGCTTCCAGGGGCCCAAAACACAAGATTTATGGAATGGTTAAAAGTGCATGAAAATGGCCAATTTACTCACTCTGAGTTCTCAAAAAGGGTTTCTTCACCCTGGGAAGTTAATTAAATACCATTTGGAGGCATTTAATGTTCGAGCAAAAACGGCTGATTTTCGACAAAAGAGATAACACCCCCCCATTACGTCATGCTTCAGAAATGTGGAAAATGGTCCGTTTTCAAATGTTTTATTTTTGAACGTCAGTTCACATTTGTAGGTGGATCATCAGTGTTAGAGCTAAAATTAGCATGTTTAAAGTGATTTTCATGCTTCCAGGGGCCCAAAACACAAGATTTATGGAATGGTTAAAAGTGCATGAAAATGGCCAATTTACTCACTCTGGGTTCTCAAAAAGGGTTTCTTCACCCCGGGAAGTTAATTAAATACCATTTGGAGGCATTTAATGTTCGAGCAAAAACGGCTGATTTTCGACAAAGAGATAACACCCCCCCTTACGTCATGCTTCAGAAATGTGGAAAATGGTCTGTTTTCAAATGTTTTATTTTTGAACGTCAGTTCACATTTGTAGGTGGATCATCAGTGGTAGAGCTAAAATTAGCATGTTTAAAGTGATTTTCATGCTTCCAGGGGCTCGGGAAGTTAATTAAATACCATTTGGAGGCATTTAATGTTTGAGCAAAAACGGCTGATTTTCGACAAAAGAGATAACACCCCCCCATTACGTCATGCTTCAGAAATGTGGAAAATGGTCCGTTTTCAAATGTTTTATTTTTGAACGTCAGTTCACATTTGTAGGTGGATCATCAGTGTTAGAGCTAAAATTAGCATGTTTAAAGTGATTTTCATGCTTCCAGGGGCTCGGGAAGTTAATTAAATACCATTTGGAGGCATTTAATGTTCGAGCTAAAACGGCTGATTTTCGACAAAAGAGATAACACCCCCCCATTACGTCATGCTTCAGAAATGTGGAAAATGGTCCGTTTTCAAATGTTTTATTTTTGAACGTCAGTTCACATTTGTAGGTGGATCATCAGTGTTAGAGCTAAAATTAGCATGTTTAAAGTGATTTTCATGCTTCCAGGGGCCCAAAACACAAGATTTATGGAATGGTTAAAAGTGCATGAAAATGGCCAATTTACTCACTCTGAGTTCTCAAAAAGGGTTTCTTCACCCCAGGAAGTTAATTAAATACCATTTGGAGGCATTTAATGTTCGAGCAAAAACGGCTGATTTTCGACAAAAGAGATAACACCCCCCATTACGTCATGCTTCAGAAATGTGGAAAATGGTCCGTTTTCAAATGTTTTATTTTTGAACGTCAGTTCACATTTGTAGGTGGATCATCAGTGTTAGAGCTAAAATTAGCATGTTTAAAGTTATTTTCATGCTTCCAGGGGCTCGGGAAGTTAATTAAATACCATTTGGAGGCATTTAATGTTCGAGCAAAAACGGCTGATTTTCGACAAAAGAGATAACACCCCCCCATTACGTCATGCTTCAGAAATGTGAAAAATGGTCCGTTTTCAAATGTTTTATTTTTGAACGTCAGTTCACATTTGTAGGTGGATCATCAGTGTTAGAGCTAAAATTAGCATGTTTAAAGTGATTTTCATGCTTCCAGGGGCTCGGGAAGGTAATTAAATACCATTTGGAGGCATTTAATGTTCGAGCAAAAACGGCTGATTTTCGACAAAAGAGATAACACCCCCCCATTACGTCATGCTTCAGAAATGTTGAAAATGGTCCGTTTTCAAATGTTTTATTTTTGAACGTCAGTTCACATTTGTAGGTGGATCATCAGTGTTAGAGCTAAAATTAGCATGTTTAAAGTGATTTTCATGCTTCCAGGGGCCCAAAACACAAGATTTATGGAATGGTTAAAAGTGCATGAAAATGGCCAATTTACTCACTCTGAGTTCTCAAAAAGGGTTTCTTCACCCCGGGAAGTTAATTAAATACCATTTGGAGGCATTTAATGTTCGAGCAAAAACGGCTGATTTTCGACAAAAGAGATAACACCCCCCCATTACGTCATGCTTCAGAAATGTGGAAAATGGTCCGTTTTCAAATGTTTTATTTTTGAACGTCAGTTCACATTTGTAGGTGGATCATCAGTGTTAGAGCTAAAATTAGCATGTTTAAAGTGATTTTCATGCTTCCAGGGGCTCGGGAAGTTAATTAAATACCATTTGGAGGCATTTAATGTTCGAGCAAAAACGGCTGATTTTCGACAAAAGAGATAACACCCCCCCATTACGTCATGCTTCAGAAATGTGGAAAATGGTCCGTTTTCAAATGTTTTATTTTTGAACGTCAGTTCACATTTGTAGGTGGATCATCAGTGTTAGAGCTAAAATTAGCATGTTTAAAGTGATTTTCATGCTTCCAGGGGCTCGGGAAGTTAATTAAATACCATTTGGAGGCATTTAATGTTCGGTCAAAAACGGCTGATTTTCGACAAAAGAGATAACACCCCCCCATTACGTCATGCTTCAGAAATGTGGAAAATGGTCCGTTTTCAAATGTTTTATTTTTGAACGTCAGTTCACATTTGTAGGTGGATCATCAGTGTTAGAGCTAAAATTAGCATGTTTAAAGTTATTTTCATGCTTCCAGGGGCTCGGGAAGTTAATTAAATACCATTTGGAGGCATTTAATGTTCGAGCAAAAACGGCTGATTTTCGACAAAAGAGATAACACCCCCCCATTACGTCATGCTTCAGAAATGTGAAAAATGGTCCGTTTTCAAATGTTTTATTTTTGAACGTCAGTTCACATTTGTAGGTGGATCATCAGTGTTAGAGCTAAAATTAGCATGTTTAAAGTGATTTTCATGCTTCCAGGGGCTCGGGAAGGTAATTAAATACCATTTGGAGGCATTTAATGTTCGAGCAAAAACGGCTGATTTTCGACAAAAGAGATAACACCCCCCCATTACGTCATGCTTCAGAAATGTTGAAAATGGTCCGTTTTCAAATGTTTTATTTTTGAACGTCAGTTCACATTTGTAGGTGGATCATCAGTGTTAGAGCTAAAATTAGCATGTTTAAAGTGATTTTCATGCTTCCAGGGGCCCAAAACACAAGATTTATGGAATGGTTAAAAGTGCATGAAAATGGCCAATTTACTCACTCTGAGTTCTCAAAAAGGGTTTCTTCACCCCGGGAAGTTAATTAAATACCATTTGGAGGCATTTAATGTTCGAGCAAAAACGGCTGATTTTCGACAAAAGAGATAACACCCCCCCATTACGTCATGCTTCAGAAATGTGGAAAATGGTCCGTTTTCAAATGTTTTATTTTTGAACGTCAGTTCACATTTGTAGGTGGATCATCAGTGTTAGAGCTAAAATTAGCATGTTTAAAGTGATTTTCATGCTTCCAGGGGCTCGGGAAGTTAATTAAATACCATTTGGAGGCATTTAATGTTCGAGCAAAAACGGCTGATTTTCGACAAAAGAGATAACACCCCCCCATTACGTCATGCTTCAGAAATGTGGAAAAAGGTCCGTTTTCAAATGTTTTATTTTTGAACGTCAGTTCACATTTGTAGGTGGATCATCAGTGTTAGAGCTAAAATTAGCATGTTTAAAGTGATTTTCATGCTTCCAGGGGCTCGGGAAGTTAATTAAATACCATTTGGAGGCATTTAATGTTCGGTCAAAAACGGCTGATTTTCGACAAAAGAGATAACACCCCCCCATTACGTCATGCTTCAGAAATGTGGAAAATGGTCCGTTTTCAAATGTTTTATTTTTGAACGTCAGTTCACATTTGTAGGTGGATCATCAGTGTTAGAGCTAAAATTAGCATGTTTAAAGTGATTTTCATGCTTCCAGGGGCTCGGGAAGTTAATTAAATACCATTTGGAGGCATTTAATGTTCGAGCAAAAACGGCTGATTTTCGACAAAAGAGATAACACCCCCCCATTACGTCATGCTTCAGAAATGTGGAAAATGGTCCGTTTTCAAATGTTTTATTTTTGAACGTCAGTTCACATTTGTAGGTGGATCATCAGTGTTAGAGCTAAAATTAGCATGTTTAAAGTGATTTTCATGCTTCCAGGGGCTCGGGAAGTTAATTAAATACCATTTGGAGGCATTTAATGTTCGAGCAAAAACGTCTGATTTTCGACAAAAGAGATAACACCCCCCCATTACGTCATGCTTCAGAAATGTGGAAAATGGTCCGTTTTCAAATGTTTTATTTTTGAACGTCAGTTCACATTTGTAGGTGGATCATCAGTGTTAGAGCTAAAATTAGCATGTTTAAAGTGATTTTCATGCTTCCAGGGGCCCAAAACACAAGATTTATGGAATGGTTAAAAGTGCATGAAAATGGCCAATTTACTCACTCTGAGTTCTCAAAAAGGGTTTCTTCACCCCGGGAAGTTAATTAAATACCATTTGGAGGCATTTAATGTTCGAGCAAAAACGGCTGATTTTCGACAAAAGAGATAACACCCCCCCATTACGTCATGCTTCAGAAATGTGGAAAATGGTCAGTTTTCAAATGTTTTATTTTTGAACGTCAGTTCACATTTGTAGGTGGATCATCAGTGTTAGAGCTAAAATTTGCATGTTTAAAGTGATTTTCATGCTTCCAGGGGCTCGGGAAGTTAATTAAATACCATTTGGAGGCATTTAATGTTCGAGCAAAAACGGCTGATTTTCAACAAAAGAGATAACACCCCCCCATTACGTCATGCTTCAGAAATGTGGAAAATGGTCCGTTTTCAAATGTTTTATTTTTGAACGTCAGTTCACATTTGTAGGTGGATCATCAGTGTTAGAGCTAAAATTAGCATGTTTAAAGTGATTTTCATGCTTCCAGGGGCCCAAAACACAAGATTTATGGAATGGTTAAAAGTGCATGAAAATGGCCAATTTACTCACTCTGAGTTCTCAAAAAGGGTTTCTTCACCCCGGGAAGTTAATTAAATACCATTTGGAGGCATTTAATGTTCAAGCAAAAACGGCTGATTTTCGACAAAAGAGATGACACCCCCCCATTACGTCATGCTTCAGAAATGTGGAAAATGGTCCGTTTTCAAATGTTTTATTTTTGAACGTCAGTTCACATTTGTAGGTGGATCATCAGTGTTAGAGCTAAAATTAGCATGTTTAAAGTGATTTTCATGCTTCCAGGGGCTCGGGAAGTTAATTAAATACCATTTGGAGGCATTTAATGTTCGAGCAAAAACGGCTGATTTTCGACAAAAGAGATAACACCCCCCCATTACGTCATGCTTCAGAAATGTTGAAAATGGTCCGTTTTCAAATGTTTTATTTTTGAACGTCAGTTCACATTTGTAGGTGGATCATCAGTGTTAGAGCTAAAATTAGCATGTTTAAAGTGATTTTCATGCTTCCAGGGGCCCAAAACACAAGATTTATGGAATGGTTAAAAGTGCATGAAAATGGCCAATTTACTCACTCTGAGTTCTCAAAAAGGGTTTCTTCACCCCGGGAAGTTAATTAAATACCATTTGGAGGCATTTAATGTTCAAGCAAAAACGGCTGATTTTCGACAAAAGAGATAACACCCCCCCATTACGTCATGCTTCAGAAATGTGGAAAATGGTCCGTTTTCAAATGTTTTATTTTTGAACGTCAGTTCACATTTGTAGGTGGATCATCAGTGTTAGAGCTAAAATTAGCATGTTTAAAGTGATTTTCATGCTTCCAGGGGCTCGGGAAGTTAATTAAATACCATTTGGAGGCATTTAATGTTCGAGCAAAAACGGCTGATTTTCGACAAAAGAGATAACACCCCCCCATTACGTCATGCTTCAGAAATGTGGAAAATGGTCCGTTTTCAAATGTTTTATTTTTGAACGTCAGTTCACATTTGTAGGTGGATCATCAGTGTTAGAGCTAAAATTAGCATGTTTAAAGTGATTTTCATGCTTCCAGGGGCCCAAAACACAAGATTTATGGAATGGTTAAAAGTGCATGAAAATGGCCAATTTACTCACTCTGAGTTCTCAAAAAGGGTTTCTTCACCCCGGGAAGTTAATTAAATACCATTTGGAGGCATTTAATGTTCGAGCAAAAACGGCTGATTTTCGACAAAAGAGATAACACCCCCCCATTACGTCATGCTTCAGAAATGTGGAAAATGGTCAGTTTTCAAATGTTTTATTTTTGAACGTCAGTTCACATTTGTAGGTGGATCATCAGTGTTAGAGCTAAAATTAGCATGTTTAAAGTGATTTTCATGCTTCCAGGGGCTCGGGAAGTTAATTAAATACCATTTGGAGGCATTTAATGTTCGAGCAAAAACGGCTGATTTTCGACAAAAGAGATAACACCCCCCCATTACGTCATGCTTCAGAAATGTGGAAAATGGTCCGTTTTCAAATGTTTTATTTTTGAACGTCAGTTCACATTTTTAGGTGGATCATCAGTGTTAGAGCTAAAATTAGCATGTTTAAAGTGATTTTCATGTTTCCAGGGGCTCGGGAAGTTAATTAAATACCATTTGGAGGCATTTAATGTTCGAGCAAAAACGGCTGATTTTCGACAAAAGAGATAACACCCCCCCATTACGTCATGCTTCAGAAATGTGGAAAATGGTCCGTTTTCAAATGTTTTATTTTTGAACGTCAGTTCACATTTGTAGGTGGATCATCAGTGTTAGAGCTAAAATTAGCATGTTTAAAGTGATTTTCATGCTTCCAGGGGCCCAAAACACAAGATTTATGGAATGGTTAAAAGTGCATGAAAATGGCCAATTTACTCACTCTGAGTTCTCAAAAAGGGTTTCTTCACCCCGGGAAGTTAATTAAATACCATTTGGAGGCATTTAATGTTCAAGCAAAAACGGCTGATTTTCGACAAAAGAGATGACACCCCCCCATTACGTCATGCTTCAGAAATGTGGAAAATGGTCCGTTTTCAAATGTTTTATTTTTGAACGTCAGTTCACATTTGTAGGTGGATCATCAGTGTTAGAGCTAAAATTAGCATGTTTAAAGTGATTTTCATGCTTCCAGGGGCTCGGGAAGTTAATTAAATACCATTTGGAGGCATTTAATGTTCGAGCAAAAACGGCTGATTTTCGACAAAAGAGATAACACCCCCCCATTACGTCATGCTTCAGAAATGTGGAAAATGGTCCGTTTTCAAATGTTTTATTTTTGAACGTCAGTTCACATTTGTAGGTGGATCATCAGTGTTAGAGCTAAAATTAGCATGTTTAAAGTGATTTTCATGCTTCCAGGGGCTCGGGAAGTTAATTAAATACCATTTGGAGGCATTTAATGTTCGAGCAAAAACGGCTGATTTTCAACAAAAGAGATAACACCCCCCCATTACGTCATGCTTCAGAAATGTGGAAAATGGTCAGTTTTCAAATGTTTTATTTTTGAACGTCAGTTCACATTTGTAGGTGGATCATCAGTGTTAGAGCTAAAATTAGCATGTTTAAAGTGATTTTCATGCTTCCAGGGGCTCGGGAAGTTAATTAAATACCATTTGGAGGCATTTAATGTTCGAGCAAAAACGGCTGATTTTCGACAAAAGAGATAACACCCCCCCATTACGTCATGCTTCAGAAATGTGGAAAATGGTCCGTTTTCAAATGTTTTATTTTTGAACGTCAGTTCACATTTGTAGGTGGATCATCAGTGTTAGAGCTAAAATTAGCATGTTTAAAGTGATTTTCATGCTTCCAGGGGCTCGGGAAGTTAATTAAATACCATTTGGAGGCATTTAATGTTCGAGCAAAAACGGCTGATTTTCGACAAAAGAGATAACACCCCCCCATTACGTCATGCTTCAGAAATGTGGAAAATGGTCCGTTTTCAAATGTTTTATTTTTGAACGTCAGTTCACATTTGTAGGTGGATCATCAGTGTTAGAGCTAAAATTAGGATGTTTAAAGTGATTTTCATGCTTCCAGGGGCCCAAAACACAAGATTTATGGAATGGTTAAAAGTGCATGAAAATGGCCAATTTACTCACTCTGAGTTCTCAAAAAGGGTTTCTTCACCCCGGGAAGTTAATTAAATACCATTTGGAGGCATTTAATGTTCGAGCAAAAACGGCTGATTTTCGACAAAAGAGATAACACCCCCCCATTACGTCATGCTTCAGAAATGTGGAAAATGGTCCGTTTTCAAATGTTTTATTTTTGAACGTCAGTTCACATTTGTAGGTGGATCATCAGTGTTAGAGCTAAAATTAGCATGTTTAAAGTGATTTTCATGCTTCCAGGGGCTCGGGAAGTTAATTAAATACCATTTGGAGGCATTTAATGTTCGAGCAAAAACGGCTGATTTTCGACAAAAGAGATAACACCCCCCCATTACGTCATGCTTCAGAAATGTGGAAAATGGTCCGTTTTCAAATGTTTTATTTTTGAACGTCAGTTCACATTTGTAGGTGGATCATCAGTGTTAGAGCTAAAATTAGCATGTTTAAAGTGATTTTCATGCTTCCAGGGGCCCAAAACACAAGATTTATGGAATGGTTAAAAGTGCATGAAAATGGCCAATTTACTCACTCTGAGTTCTCAAAAAGGGTTTCTTCACCCCGGGAAGTAAAATAAATACCATTTGGAGGCATTTAATGTTCGAGCAAAAACGGCTGATTTTCGACAAAAGAGATAACACCCCCCCATTACGTCATGCTTCAGAAATGTGGAAAATGATCCGTTTTCAAATGTTTTATTTTTGAACGTCAGTTCACATTTGTAGGTGGATCATCAGTGTTAGAGCTAAAATTAGCATGTTTAAAGTGATTTTCATGCTTCCAGGGGCTCGGGAAGTGAAATAAATACCATTTGGAGGCATTTAATGTTCGAGCAAAAACGGCTGATTTTCGACAAAAGAGATAACACCCCCCCATTACGTCATGCTTCAGAAATGTGGAAAATGGTCCGTTTTCAAATGTTTTATTTTTGAACGTCAGTTCACATTTGTAGGTGGATCATCAGTGTTAGAGCTAAAATTAGCATGTTTAAAGTGATTTTCATGCTTCCAGGGGCCCAAAACACAAGATTTATGGAATGGTTAAAAGTGCATGAAAATGGCCCATTTACTCACTCTGAGTTCTCAAAAAGGGTTTCTTCACCCCGGGAAGTTAATTAAATACCATTTGGAGGCATTTAATGTTCGAGCAAAAACGGCTGATTTTCGACAAAAGAGATAACACCCCCCCATTACGTCATGCTTCAGAAATGTGGAAAATGGTCCATTTTCAAATGTTTTATTTTTGAACGTCAGTTCACATTTGTAGGTGGATCATCAGTGTTAGAGCAAAAATTAGCATGTTTAAAGTGATTTTCATGCTTCCAGGGGCCCAAAACACAAGATTTATGGAATGGTTAAAAGTGCATGAAAATGGCCAATTTACTCACTCTGAGTTCTCAAAAAGGGTTTCTTCACCCCGGGAAGTTAATTAAATACCATTTGGAGGCATTTAATGTTCGAGCAAAAACGGCTGATTTTCGACAAAAGAGATAACACCCCCCCATTACGTCATGCTTCAGAAATGTGGAAAATGGTCCGTTTTCAAATGTTTTATTTTTGAACGTCAGTTCACATTTGTAGGTGGATCATCAGTGTTAGAGCTAAAATTAGCATGTTTAAAGTGATTTTCATGCTTCCAGGGGCCCAAAACACAAGATTAATGGAATGGTTAAAAGTGCATGAAAATGGCCAATTTACTCACTCTGAGTTCTCAAAAAGGGTTTCTTCACCCCGGGAAGTTAATTAAATACCATTTGGAGGCATTTAATGTTCGAGCAAAAACGGCTGATTTTCGACAAAAGAGATAACACCCCCCCATTACGTCATGCTTCAGAAATGTGGAAAATGATCCGTTTTCAAATGTTTTATTTTTGAACGTCAGTTCACATTTGTAGGTGGATCATCAGTGTTAGAGCTAAAATTAGCATGTTTAAAGTGATTTTCATGCTTCCAGGGGCTCGGGAAGTGAAATAAATACCATTTGGAGGCATTTAATGTTCGAGCAAAAACGGCTGATTTTCGACAAAAGAGATAACACCCCCCCATTACGTCATGCTTCAGAAATGTGGAAAATGGTCCGTTTTCAAATGTTTTATTTTTGAACGTCAGTTCACATTTGTAGGTGGATCATCAGTGTTAGAGCTAAAATTAGCATGTTTAAAGTGATTTTCATGCTTCCAGGGGCCCAAAACACAAGATTTATGGAATGGTTAAAAGTGCATGAAAATGGCCCATTTACTCACTCTGAGTTCTCAAAAAGGGTTTCTTCACCCCGGGAAGTTAATTAAATACCATTTGGAGGCATTTAATGTTCGAGCAAAAACGGCTGATTTTCGACAAAAGAGATAACACCCCCCCATTACGTCATGCTTCAGAAATGTGGAAAATGGTCCGTTTTCAAATGTTTTATTTTTGAACGTCAGTTCACATTTGTAGGTGGATCATCAGTGTTAGAGCTAAAATTAGCATGTTTAAAGTGATTTTCATGCTTCCAGGGGCTCGGGAAGTTAATTAAATACCATTTGGAGGCATTTAATGTTCGAGCAAAAACGGCTGATTTTCGACAAAAGAGATAACACCCCCCCATTACGTCATGCTTCAGAAATGTGGAAAATGGTCCGTTTTCAAATGTTTTATTTTTGAACGTCAGTTCACATTTGTAGGTGGATCATCAGTGTTAGAGCTAAAACTAGCATGTTTAAAGTGATTTTCATGCTTCCAGGGGCCCAAAACACAAGATTTATGGAATGGTTAAAAGTGCATTAAAATGGCCAATTTACTCACTCTGAGTTCTCAAAAAGGGTTTCTTCACCCCGGGAAGTTAATTAAATACCATTTGGAGGCATTTAATGTTCGAGCAAAAACGGCTGATTTTCGACAAAAGAGATAACACCCCCCATTACGTCATGCTTCGGAAATGTGGAAAATGGTCCGTTTTCAAATGTTTTATTTTTGAACGTCAGTTCACATTTGTAGGTGGATCATCAGTGTTAGAGCTAAAATTAGCATGTTTAAAGTGATTTTCATGCTTCCAGGGGCTCGGGAAGTTAATTAAATACCATTTGGAGGCATTTAATGTTCGAGCAAAAACGGCTGATTTTCGACAAAAGAGATAACACCCCCCCATTACGTCATGCTTCAGAAATGTGGAAAATGGTCCGTTTTCAAATGTTTTATTTTTGAACGTCAGTTCACATTTGTAGGTGGATCATCAGTGTTAGAGCTAAAATTAGCATGTTTAAAGTGATTTTCATGCTTCCAGGGGCTCGGGAAGTTAATTAAATACCATTTGGAGGCATTTAATGTTCGAGCAAAAACGGCTGATTTTCGACAAAAGAGATAACACCCCCCCATTACGTCATGCTTCAGAAATGTTGAAAATGGTCCGTTTTCAAATGTTTTATTTTTGAACGTCAGTTCACATTTGTAGGTGGATCATCAGTGTTAGAGCTAAAATTAGCATGTTTAAAGTGATTTTCATGCTTCCAGGGGCCCAAAACACAAGATTTATGGAATGGTTAAAAGTGCATGAAAATGGCCAATTTACTCACTCTGAGTTCTCAAAAAGGGTTTCTTCACCCCGGGAAGTTAATTAAATACCATTTGGAGGCATTTAATGTTCGAGCAAAAACGGCTGATTTTCGACAAAAGAGATAACACCCCCCCATTACGTCATGCTTCAGAAATGTGGAAAATGGTCCGTTTTCAAATGTTTTATTTTTGAACGTCAGTTCACATTTGTAGGTGGATCATCAGTGTTAGAGCTAAAATTAGCATGTTTAAAGTGATTTTCATGCTTCCAGGGGCTCGGGAAGTTAATTAAATACCATTTGGAGGCATTTAATGTTCGAGCAAAAACGGCTGATTTTCGACAAAAGAGATAACACCCCCCCATTACGTCATGCTTCAGAAATGTGGAAAATGGTCCGTTTTCAAATGTTTTATTTTTGAACGTCAGTTCACATTTGTAGGTGGATCATCAGTGTTAGAGCTAAAATTAGCATGTTTAAAGTGATTTTCATGCTTCCAGGGGCTCGGGAAGTTAATTAAATACCATTTGGAGGCATTTAATGTTCGAGCAAAAACGGCTGATTTTCGACAAAAGAGATAACACCCCCCCATTACGTCATGCTTCAGAAATGTGGAAAATGGTCCGTTTTCAAATGTTTTATTTTTGAACGTCAGTTCACATTTGTAGGTGGATCATCAGTGTTAGAGCTAAAACTAGCATGTTTAAAGTGATTTTCATGCTTCCAGGGGCCCAAAACACAAGATTTATGGACTGGTTAAAAGTGCATGAAAATGGCCAATTTACTCACTCTGAGTTCTCAAAAAGGGTTTCTTCACCCCGGGAAGTTAATTAAATACCATTTGGAGGCATTTAATGTTCGAGCAAAAACGGCTGATTTTCGACAAAAGAGATAACACCCCCCATTACGTCATGCTTCAGAAATGTGGAAAATGGTCCGTTTTCAAATGTTTTATTTTTGAACGTCAGTTCACATTTGTAGGTGGATCATCAGTGTTAGAGCTAAAATTAGCATGTTTAAAGTGATTTTCATGCTTCCAGGGGCTCGGGAAGTTAATTAAATACCATTTGGAGGCATTTAATGTTCGAGCAAAAACGGCTGATTTTCGACAAAAGAGATAACACCCCCCCATTACGTCATGCTTCAGAAATGTGGAAAATGATCCGTTTTCAAATGTTTTATTTTTGAACGTCAGTTCACATTTGTAGGTGGATCATCAGTGTTAGAGCTAAAATTAGCATGTTTAAAGTGATTTTCATGCTTCCAGGGGCTCGGGAAGTGAAATAAATACCATTTGGAGGCATTTAATGTTCGAGCAAAAACGGCTGATTTTCGACAAAAGAGATAACACCCCCCCATTACGTCATGCTTCAGAAATGTGGAAAATGGTCCGTTTTCAAATGTTTTATTTTTGAACGTCAGTTCACATTTGTAGGTGGATCATCAGTGTTAGAGCTAAAATTAGCATGTTTAAAGTGATTTTCATGCTTCCAGGGGCTCGGGAAGTTAATTAAATACCATTTGGAGGCATTTAATGTTCGAGCAAAAACGGCTGATTTTCGACAAAAGAGATAACACCCCCCCATTACGTCATGCTTCAGAAATGTGGAAAATGGTCCGTTTTCAAATGTTTTATTTTTGAACGTCAGTTCACATTTGTAGGTGGATCATCAGTGTTAGAGCTAAAATTAGCATGTTTAAAGTGATTTTCATGCTTCCAGGGGCCCAAAACACAAGATTTATGGAATGGTTAAAAGTGCATGAAAATGGCCAATTTACTCACTCTGAGTTCTCAAAAAGGGTTTCTTCACCCCGGGAAGTTAATAAAATACCATTTGGAGGCATTTAATGTTCGAGCAAAAACGGCTGATTTTCGACAAAAGAGATAACACCCCCCCATTACGTCATGCTTCTGAAATGTGGAAAATGATCCGTTTTCAAATGTTTTATTTTTGAACGTCATTTCACATTTGTGGGTGGATCATCAGTGTTAGAGCTAAAATTAGCATGTTTAAAGTGATTTTCATGCTTCCAGGGGCTCGGGAAGTGAAATAAATACCATTTGGAGGCATTTAATGTTCGAGCAAAAACGGCTGATTTTCGACAAAAGAGATAACACCCCCTCATTACGTCATGCTTCAGAAATGTGGAAAATGGTCCGTTTTCAAATGTTTTATTTTTGAACGTCAGTTCACATTTGTAGGTGGATCATCAGTGTTAGAGCTAAAATTAGCATGTTTAAAGTGATTTTCATGCTTCCAGGGGCTCGGGAAGTTAATTAAATACCATTTGGAGGCATTTAATGTTCGAGCAAAAACGGCTGATTTTCGACAAAAGAGATAACACCCCCCCATTACGTCATGCTTCAGAAATGTGGAAAATGGTCCGTTTTCAAATGTTTTATTTTTGAACGTCAGTTCACATTTGTAGGTGGATCATCGGTGTTAGAGCTAAAATTAGCATGTTTAAAGTAATTTTCATGCTTCCAGGGGCTCGGGAAGTTAATTAAATACCATTTGGAGGCATTTAATGTTCGAGCAAAAACAGCTGATTTTCGACAAAAGAGATAACACCCCCCCATTACGTCATGCTTCAGAAATGTGGAAAATGGTCCGTTTTCAAATGTTTTATTTTTGAACGTCAGTTCACATTTGTAGGTGGATCATCAGTGTTAGAGCTAAAATTAGCATGTTTAAAGTGATTTTCATGCTTCCAGGGGCCCAAAACACAAGATTTATGGAATGGTTAAAAGTGCATGAAAATGGCCAATTTACTCACTCTGAGTTCTCAAAAAGGGTTTCTTCACCCCGGGAAGTTAATTAAATACCATTTGGAGGCATTTAATGTTCGAGCAAAAACGGCTGATTTTCGACAAAAGAGATAACACCCCCCCATTACGTCATGCTTCAGAAATGTGGAAAATGGTCCGCTTTCAAATGTTTTATTTTTGAACGTCAGTTCACATTTGTAGGTGGATCATCAGTGTTAGAGCTAAAATTAGCATGTTTAAAGTGATTTTCATGCTTCCAGGGGCTCGGGAAGTTAATTAAATACCATTTGGAGGCATTTAATGTTCGAGCAAAAACGGCTGATTTTCGACAAAAGAGATAACACCCCCCCATTACGTCATGCTTCAGAAATGTGGAAAATGGTCCGTTTTCAAATGTTTTATTTTTGAACGTCAGTTCACATTTGTAGGTGGATCATCAGTGTTAGAGCTAAAATTAGCATGTTTAAAGTGATTTTCATGCTTCCAGGGGCCCAAAACACAAGATTTATGGAATGGTTAAAAGTGCAAGAAAATGGCCAATTTACTCACTCTGAGTTCTCAAAAAGGGTTTCTTCACCCCGGGAAGTTAATTAAATACCATTTGGAGGCATTTAATGTTCGAGCAAAAACGGCTGATTTTCGACAAAAGAGATAACACCCCCCCATTACGTCATGCTTCAGAAATGTGGAAAATGGTCCGTTTTCAAATGTTTTATTTTTGAACGTCAGTTCACATTTGTAGGTGGATCATCAGTGTTAGAGCTAAAATTAGCATGTTTAAAGTGATTTTCATGCTTCCAGGGGCTCGGGAAGTTAATTAAATACCATTTGGAGGCATTTAATGTTCGAGCAAAAACGGCTGATTTTCGACAAAAGAGATAACACCCCCCCATTACGTCATGCTTCAGAAATGTGGAAAATGGTCCGTTTTCAAATGTTTTATTTTTGAACGTCAGTTCACATTTGTAGGTGGATCATCAGTGTTAGAGCTAAAATTAGCATGTTTAAAGTGATTTTCATGCTTCCAGGGGCTCGGGAAGTTAATTAAATACCATTTGGAGGCATTTAATGTTCGAGCAAAAACGGCTGATTTTCGACAAAAGAGATAACACCCCCCCATTACGTCATGCTTCAGAAATGTGGAAAATGGTCCGTTTTCAAATGTTTTATTTTTGAACGTCAGTTCACATTTGTAGGTTGATCATCAGTGTTAGAGCTAAAATTAGCATGTTTAAAGTGATTTTCATGCTTCCAGGGGCCCAAAACACAAGATTTATGGAATGGTTAAAAGTGCATGAAAATGGCCAATTTACTCACTCTGAGTTCTCAAAAAGGGTTTCTTCACCCCGGGAAGTTAATTAAATACCATTTGGAGGCATTTAATGTTCGAGCAAAAACGGCTGATTTTCGACAAAAGAGATAACACCCCCCCATTACGTCATGCTTCAGAAATGTGGAAAATGGTCCGTTTTCAAATGTTTTATTTTTCAACGTCAGTTCACATTTGTAGGTGGATCATCAGTGTTAGAGCTAAAATTAGCATGTTTAAAGTGATTTTCATGCTTCCAGGGGCTCGGGAAGTTAATTAAATACCATTTGGAGGCATTTAATGTTCGAGCAAATACGGCTGATTTTCGACAAAAGAGATAACACCCCCCCCATTACGTCATGCTTCAGAAATGTGGAAAATGGTCCGTTTTCAAATGTTTTATTTTTGAACGTCAGTTCACATTTGTAGGTGGATCATCAGTGTTAGAGCTAAAATTAGCATGTTTAAAGTGATTTTCATGTTTCCAGGGGCTCGGGAAGTTAATTAAATACCATTTGGAGGCATTTAATGTTCGAGCAAAAACGGCTGATTTTCGACAAAAGAGATAACACCCCCCCATTACGTCATGCTTCAGAAATGTGGAAAATGGTCCGTTTTCAAATGTTTTATTTTTGAACGTCAGTTCACATTTGTAGGTGGATCATCAGTGTTAGAGCTAAAATTAGCATGTTTAAAGTGATTTTCATGCTTCCAGGGGCTCGGGAAGTTAATTAAATACCATTTGGAGGCATTCAATGTTCGAGCAAAAACGGCTGATTTTCGACAAAAGAGATAACACCCCCCCATTACGTCATGCTTCAGAAATGTGGAAAATGGTCCGTTTTCAAATGTTTTATTTTTGAACGTCAGTTCACATTTGTAGGTGGATCATCAGTGTTAGAGCTAAAATTAGCATGTTTAAAGTGATTTTCATGCTTCCAGGGGCCCAAAACACAAGATTTATGGAATGGTTAAAAGTGCAAGAAAATGGCCAATTTACTCACTCTGAGTTCTCAAAAAGGGTTTCTTCACCCCGGGAAGTTAATTAAATACCATTTGGAGGCATTTAATGTTCGAGCAAAAACGGCTGATTTTCGACAAAAGAGATAACACCCCCCCATTACGTCATGCTTCAGAAATGTGGAAAATGGTCCGTTTTCAAATGTTTTATTTTTGAACGTCAGTTCACATTTGTAGGTGGATCATCAGTGTTAGAGCTAAAATTAGCATGTTTAAAGTGATTTTCATGCTTCCAGGGGCTCGGGAAGTTAATTAAATACCATTTGGAGGCATTTAATGTTCGAGCAAAAACGGCTGATTTTCGACAAAAGAGATAACACCCCCCCATTACGTCATGCTTCAGAAATGTGGAAAATGGTCCGTTTTCAAATGTTTTATTTTTGAACGTCAGTTCACATTTGTAGGTGGATCATCAGTGTTAGAGCTAAAATTAGCATGTTTAAAGTGATTTTCATGCTTCCAGGGGCTCGGGAAGTTAATTAAATACCATTTGGAGGCATTTAATGTTCGAGCAAAAACGGCTGATTTTCGACAAAAGAGATAACACCCCCCCATTACGTCATGCTTCAGAAATGTGGAAAATGGTCCGTTTTCAAATGTTTTATTTTTGAACGTCAGTTCACATTTGTAGGTGGATCATCAGTGTTAGAGCTAAAATTAGCATGTTTAAAGTGATTTTCATGCTTCCAGGGGCCCAAAACACAAGATTTATGGAATGGTTAAAAGTGCATGAAAATGGCCAATTTACTCACTCTGAGTTCTCAAAAAGGGTTTCTTCACCCCGGGAAGTTAATTAAATACCATTTGGAGGCATTTAATGTTCGAGCAAAAACGGCTGATTTTCGACAAAAGAGATAACACCCCCCCATTACGTCATGCTTCAGAAATGTGGAAAATGGTCCGTTTTCAAATGTTTTATTTTTGAACGTCAGTTCACATTTGTAGGTGGATCATCAGTGTTAGAGCTAAAATTAGCATGTTTAAAGTGATTTTCATGCTTCCAGGGGCTCGGGAAGTTAATTAAATACCATTTGGAGGCATTTAATGTTCGAGCAAAAACGGCTGATTTTCGACAAAAGAGATAACACCCCCCCATTACGTCATGCTTCAGAAATGTGGAAAATGGTCCGTTTTCAAATGTTTTATTTTTGAACGTCAGTTCACATTTGTAGGTGGATCATCAGTGTTAGAGCTAAAATTAGCATGTTTAAAGTGATTTTCATGCTTCCAGGGGCTCGGGAAGTTAATTAAATACCATTTGGAGGCATTTAATGTTCGAGCAAAAACGGCTGATTTTCGACAAAAGAGATAACACCCCCCCCCATTACGTCATGCTTCAGAAATGTGGAAAATGGTCCGTTTTCAAATGTTTTATTTTTGAACGTCAGTTCACATTTGTAGGTGGATCATCAGTGTTAGAGCTAAAATTAGCATGTTTAAAGTGATTTTCATGCTTCCAGGGGCCCAAAACACAAGATTTATGGAATGGTTAAAAGTGCATGAAAATGGCCAATTTACTCACTCTGAGTTCTCAAAAAGGGTTTCTTCACCCCGGGAAGTTAATTAAATACCATTTGGAGGCATTTAATGTTCGAGCAAAAACGGCTGATTTTCGACAAAAGAGATAACACCCCCCCATTACGTCATGCTTCAGAAATGTGGAAAATGGTCCGTTTTCAAATGTTTTATTTTTGAACGTCAGTTCACATTTGTAGGTGGATCATCAGTGTTAGAGCTAAAATTAGCATGTTTAAAGTGATTTTCATGCTTCCAGGGGCTCGGGAAGTTAATTAAATACCATTTGGAGGCATTTAATGTTCGAGCAAAAACGGCTGATTTTCGACAAAAGAGATAACACCCCCCCATTACGTCATGCTTCAGAAATGTGGAAAATGGTCCGTTTTCAAATGTTTTATTTTTGGAACGTCAGTTCACATTTGTAGGTGGATCATCAGTGTTAGAGCTAAAATTAGCATGTTTAAAGTGATTTTCATGCTTCCAGGGGCTCGGGAAGTTAATTAAATACCATTTGGAGGCATTTAATGTTCGAGCAAAAACGGCTGATTTTCGACAAAAGAGATAACACCCCCCCATTACGTCATGCTTCAGAAATGTGGAAAATGGTCCGTTTTCAAATGTTTTATTTTTGAACGTCAGTTCACATTTGTAGGTGGATCATCAGTGTTAGAGCTAAAATTAGCATGTTTAAAGTGATTTTCATGCTTCCAGGGGCCCAAAACACAAGATTTATGGAATGGTTAAAAGTGCAAGAAAATGGCCAATTTACTCACTCTGAGTTCTCAAAAAGGGTTTCTTCACCCCGGGAAGTTAATTAAATACCATTTGGAGGCATTTAATGTTCGAGCAAAAACGGCTGATTTTCGACAAAAGAGATAACACCCCCCCATTACGTCATGCTTCAGAAATGTGGAAAATGGTCCGTTTTCAAATGTTTTATTTTTGAACGTCAGTTCACATTTGTAGGTGGATCATCAGTGTTAGAGCTAAAATTAGCATGTTTAAAGTGATTTTCATGCTTCCAGGGGCTCGGGAAGTTAATTAAATACCATTTGGAGGCATTTAATGTTCGAGCAAAAACGGCTGATTTTCGACAAAAGAGATAACACCCCCCCATTACGTCATGCTTCAGAAATGTGGAAAATGGTCCGTTTTCAAATGTTTTATTTTTGAACGTCAGTTCACATTTGTAGGTGGATCATCAGTGTTAGAGCTAAAATTAGCATGTTTAAAGTGATTTTCATGCTTCCAGGGGCTCGGGAAGTTAATTAAATACCATTTGGAGGCATTTAATGTTCGAGCAAAAACGGCTGATTTTCGACAAAAGAGATAACACCCCCCCATTACGTCATGCTTCAGAAATGTGGAAAATGGTCCGTTTTCAAATGTTTTATTTTTGAACGTCAGTTCACATTTGTAGGTGGATCATCAGTGTTAGAGCTAAAATTAGCATGTTTAAAGTGATTTTCATGCTTCCAGGGGCCCAAAACACAAGATTTATGGAATGGTTAAAAGTGCATGAAAATGGCCAATTTACTCACTCTGAGTTCTCAAAAAGGGTTTCTTCACCCCGGGAAGTTAATTAAATACCATTTGGAGGCATTTAATGTTCGAGCAAAAACGGCTGATTTTCGACAAAAGAGATAACACCCCCCCATTACGTCATGCTTCAGAAATGTGGAAAATGGTCCGTTTTCAAATGTTTTATTTTTGAACGTCAGTTCACATTTGTAGGTGGATCATCAGTGTTAGAGCTAAAATTAGCATGTTTAAAGTGATTTTCATGCTTCCAGGGGCTCGGGAAGTTAATTAAATACCATTTGGAGGCATTTAATGTTCGAGCAAAAACGGCTGATTTTCGACAAAAGAGATAACACCCCCCCCATTACGTCATGCTTCAGAAATGTGGAAAATGGTCCGTTTTCAAATGTTTTATTTTTGAACGTCAGTTCACATTTGTAGGTGGATCATCAGTGTTAGAGCTAAAATGAGCATGTTTAAAGTGATTTTCATGTTTCCAGGGGCTCTGGAAGTTAATTAAATACCATTTGGAGGCATTTAATGTTCGAGCAAAAACGGCTGATTTTCGACAAAAGAGATAACACCCCCCCATTACGTCATGCTTCAGAAATGTGGAAAATGGTCCGTTTTCAAATGTTTTATTTTTGAACGTCAGTTCACATTTGTAGGTGGATCATCAGTGTTAGAGCTAAAATTAGCATGTTTAAAGTGATTTTCATGCTTCCAGGGGCCCAAAACACAAGATTTATGGAATGGTTAAAAGTGCATGAAAATGGCCAATTTACTCACTCTGAGTTCTCAAAAAGGGTTTCTTCACCCCGGGAAGTTAATTAAATACCATTTGGAGGCATTTAATGTTCGAGCAAAAACGGCTGATTTTCGACAAAAGAGATAACACCCCCCCATTACGTCAATGCTTCAGAAATGTGGAAAATGGTCCGTTTTCAAATGTTTTATTTTTGAACGTCAGTTCACATTTGTAGGTGGATCATCAGTGTTAGAGCTAAAATTAGCATGTTTAAAGTGATTTTCATGCTTCCAGGGGCTCGGGAAGTTAATTAAATACCATTTGGAGGCATTTAATGTTCGAGCAAAAACGGCTGATTTTCGACAAAAGAGATAACACCCCCCCATTACGTCATGCTTCAGAAATGTGGAAAATGGTCCGTTTTCAAATGTTTTATTTTTGAACGTCAGTTCACATTTGTAGGTGGATCATCAGTGTTAGAGCTAAAATTAGCATGTTTAAAGTGATTTTCATGCTTCCAGGGGCTCGGGAAGTTAATTAAATACCATTTGGAGGCATTTAATGTTCGAGCAAAAACGGCTGATTTTCGACAAAAGAGATAACACCCCCCCATTACGTCATGCTTCAGAAATGTGGAAAATGGTCCGTTTTCAAATGTTTTATTTTTGAACGTCAGTTCACATTTGTAGGTGGATCATCAGTGTTAGAGCTAAAATTAGCATGTTTAAAGTGATTTTCATGCTTACAGGGGCTCGGGAAGTTAATTAAATACCATTTGGAGGCATTTAATGTTCGAGCAAAAACGGCTGATTTTCGATAAAAAAGAGATAACACCCCCCCATTACGTCATGCTTCAGAAATGTGGAAAATGGTCCGTTTTCAAATGTTTTATTTTTGAACGTCAGTTCACATTTGTAGGTGGATCATCAGTGTTAGAGCTAAAATTAGCATGTTTAAAGTGATTTTCATGCTTCCAGGGGCTCGGGAAGTTAATTAAATACCATTTGGAGGCATTTAATGTTCGAGCAAAAACGGCTGATTTTCGACAAAAGAGATAACACCCCCCTATTACGTCATGCTTCAGAAATGTGGAAAATGGTCCGTTTTCAAATGTTTTATTTTTGAACGTCAGTTCACATTTGTAGGTGGATCATCAGTGTTAGAGCTAAAATTAGCATGTTTAAAGTGATTTTCATGCTTCCAGGGGCTCGAAAGTTAATTAAATACCATTTGGAGGCATTTAATGTTCGAGCAAAAACGGCTGATTTTCGACAAAAGAGATAACACCCCCCCATTACGTCATGCTTCAGAAATGTGGAAAATGGTCCGTTTTCAAATGTTTTATTTTTGAACGTCAGTTCACATTTGTAGGTGGATCATCAGTGTTAGAGCTAAAATTAGCATGTTTAAAGTGATTTTCATGCTTCCAGGGGCCCAAAACACAAGATTAATGGAATGGTTAAAAGTGCATGAAAATGGCCAATTTACTCACTCTGAGTTCTCAAAAAGGGTTTCTTCACCCCGGGAAGTGAAATAAATACCATTTGGAGGCATTTAATGTTCGAGCAAAAACGGCTGATTTTCGACAAAAGAGATAACACCCCCCCATTACGTCATGCTTCAGAAATGTGGAAAATGGTCCGTTTTCAAATGTTTTATTTTTGAACGTCAGTTCACATTTGTAGGTGGATCATCAGTGTTAGAGCTAAAATTAGCATGTTTAAAGTGATTTTCATGCTTCCAGGGGCTCGGGAAGTTAATTAAATACCATTTGGAGGCATTTAATGTTCGAGCAAAAACGGCTGATTTTCGACAAAAGAGATAACACCCCCCCATTACGTCATGCTTCAGAAATGTGGAAAATGGTCCGTTTTCAAATGTTTTATTTTTGAACGTCAGTTCACATTTGTAGGTGGATCATCAGTGTTAGAGCTAAAACTAGCATGTTTAATGTGACTTTCATGCTTCCAGGGGCCCAAAACACAAGATTTATGGAATGGTTAAAAGTGCATGAAAATGGCCAATTTACTCACTCTGAGTTCTCAAAAAGGGTTTCTTCACCCCGGGAAGTTAATTAAATACCATTTGGAGGCATTTAATGTTCGAGCAAAAACGGCTGATTTTCGACAAAAGAGATAACACCCCCCCATTACGTCATGCTTCAGAAATGTGGAAAATGGTCCGTTTTCAAATGTTTTATTTTTGAACGTCAGTTCACATTTGTAGGTGGATCATCAGTGTTAGAGCTAAAATTAGCATGTTTAAAGTGATTTTCATGCTTCCAGGGGCTCAGGAAGTTAATTAAATACCATTTGGAGGCATTTAATGTTCGAGCAAAAACGGCTGATTTTCGACAAAAGAGATAACACCCCCCCATTACGTCATGCTTCAGAAATGTGGAAAATGGTCCGTTTTCAAATGTTTTATTTTTGAACGTCAGTTCACATTTGTAGGTGGATCATCAGTGTTAGAGCTAAAATTAGCATGTTTAAAGTGATTTTCATGTTTCCAGGGGCTCGGGAAGTTAATTAAATACCATTTGGAGGCATTTAATGTTCGAGCAAAAACGGCTGATTTTCGACAAAAGAGATAACACCCCCCCATTACGTCATGCTTCAGAAATGTGGAAAATGGTCCGTTTTCAAATGTTTTATTTTTGAACGTCAGTTCACATTTGTAGGTGGATCATCAGTGTTAGAGCTAAAATTAGCATGTTTAAAGTGATTTTCATGCTTCCAGGGGCTCGGGAAGTTAATTAAATACCATTTGGAGGCATTTAATGTTCGAGCAAAAATGGCTGATTTTCGACAAAAGAGATAACACCCCCCCATTACGTCATGCTTCAGAAATGTGGAAAATGGTCCGTTTTCAAATGTTTTATTTTTGAACGTCAGTTCACATTTGTAGGTGGATCATCAGTGTTAGAGCTAAAATTAGCATGTTTAAAGTGATTTTCATGCTTCCAGGGGCTCGGGAAGTTAATTAAATACCATTTGGAGGCATTTAATGTTCGAGCAAAAACGGCTGATTTTCGACAAAAGAGATAACACCCCCCATTACGTCATGCTTCAAAAATGTGGAAAATGGTCCGTTTTCAAATGTTTTATTTTTGAACGTCCGTTCACATTTGTAGGTGGATCATCAGTGTTAGAGCTAAAATTAGCATGTTTAAAGTGATTTTCATGCTTCCAGGGGCCCAAAACACAAGATTTATGGAATGGTTAAAAGTGCATGAAAATGGCCAATTTACTCACTCTGAGTTCTCAAAAAGGGTTTCTTCACCCCGGGAAGTTAATTAAATACCATTTGGAGGCATTTAATGTTCGAGCAAAAACGGCTGATTTTCGACAAAAGAGATAACACCCCCCCATTACGTCATGCTTCAGAAATGTGGAAAATGGTCCGTTTTCAAATGTTTTATTTTTGAACGTCAGTTCACATTTGTAGGTGGATCATCAGTGTTAGAGCTAAAATTAGCATGTTTAAAGTGATTTTCATGCTTCCAGGGGCTCGGGAAGTTAATTAAATACCATTTGGAGGCATTTAATGTTCGAGCAAAAACGGCTGATTTTCGACAAAAGAGATAACACCCCCCCATTACGTCATGCTTCAGAAATGTGGAAAATGGTCCGTTTTCAAATGTTTTATTTTTTAACGTCAGTTCACATTTGTAGGTGGATCATCAGTGTTAGAGCTAAAATTAGCATGTTTAAAGTGATTTTCATGTTTCCAGGGGCTCGGGAAGTTAATTAAATACCATTTGGAGGCATTTAATGTTCGAGCAAAAACGGCTGATTTTCGACAAAAGAGATAACACCCCCCCATTACGTCATGCTTCAGAAATGTGGAAAATGGTCCGTTTTCAAATGTTTTATTTTTGAACGTCAGTTCACATTTGTAGGTGGATCATCAGTGTTAGAGCTAAAATTAGCATGTTTAAAGTGATTTTCATGCTTCCAGGGGCCCAAAACACAAGATTTATGGAATGGTTAAAAGTGCATGAAAATGGCCAATTTACTCACTCTGAGTTCTCAAAAAGGGTTTCTTCACCCCGGGAAGTTAATTAAATACCATTTGGAGGCATTTAATGTTCGAGCAAAAACGGCTGATTTTCGACAAAAGAGATAACACCCCCCCATTACGTCATGCTTCAGAAATGTGGAAAATGGTCCGTTTTCAAATGTTTTATTTTTGAACGTCAGTTCACATTTGTAGGTGGATCATCAGTGTTAGAGCTAAAATTAGCATGTTTAAAGTGATTTTCATGCTTCCAGGGGCTCAGGAAGTTAATTAAATACCATTTGGAGGCATTTAATGTTCGAGCAAAAACGGCTGATTTTCGACAAAAGAGATAACACCCCCCCATTACGTCATGCTTCAGAAATGTGGAAAATGGTCCGTTTTCAAATGTTTTATTTTTGAACGTCAGTTCACATTTGTAGGTGGATCATCAGTGTTAGAGCTAAAATTAGCATGTTTAAAGTGATTTTCATGTTTCCAGGGGCTCGGGAAGTTAATTAAATACCATTTGGAGGCATTTAATGTTCGAGCAAAAACGGCTGATTTTCGACAAAAGAGATAACACCCCCCCATTACGTCATGCTTCAGAAATGTGGAAAATGGTCCGTTTTCAAATGTTTTATTTTTGAACGTCAGTTCACATTTGTAGGTGGATCATCAGTGTTAGAGCTAAAATTAGCATGTTTAAAGTGATTTTCATGCTTCCAGGGGCTCGGGAAGTTAATTAAATACCATTTGGAGGCATTTAATGTTCGAGCAAAAATGGCTGATTTTCGACAAAAGAGATAACACCCCCCCATTACGTCATGCTTCAGAAATGTGGAAAATGGTCCGTTTTCAAATGTTTTATTTTTGAACGTCAGTTCACATTTGTAGGTGGATCATCAGTGTTAGAGCTAAAATTAGCATGTTTAAAGTGATTTTCATGCTTCCAGGGGCTCGGGAAGTTAATTAAATACCATTTGGAGGCATTTAATGTTCGAGCAAAAACGGCTGATTTTCGACAAAAGAGATAACACCCCCCATTACGTCATGCTTCAAAAATGTGGAAAATGGTCCGTTTTCAAATGTTTTATTTTTGAACGTCCGTTCACATTTGTAGGTGGATCATCAGTGTTAGAGCTAAAATTAGCATGTTTAAAGTGATTTTCATGCTTCCAGGGGCCCAAAACACAAGATTTATGGAATGGTTAAAAGTGCATGAAAATGGCCAATTTACTCACTCTGAGTTCTCAAAAAGGGTTTCTTCACCCCGGGAAGTTAATTAAATACCATTTGGAGGCATTTAATGTTCGAGCAAAAACGGCTGATTTTCGACAAAAGAGATAACACCCCCCCATTACGTCATGCTTCAGAAATGTGGAAAATGGTCCGTTTTCAAATGTTTTATTTTTGAACGTCAGTTCACATTTGTAGGTGGATCATCAGTGTTAGAGCTAAAATTAGCATGTTTAAAGTGATTTTCATGCTTCCAGGGGCTCGGGAAGTTAATTAAATACCATTTGGAGGCATTTAATGTTCGAGCAAAAACGGCTGATTTTCGACAAAAGAGATAACACCCCCCCATTACGTCATGCTTCAGAAATGTGGAAAATGGTCCGTTTTCAAATGTTTTATTTTTTAACGTCAGTTCACATTTGTAGGTGGATCATCAGTGTTAGAGCTAAAATTAGCATGTTTAAAGTGATTTTCATGTTTCCAGGGGCTCGGGAAGTTAATTAAATACCATTTGGAGGCATTTAATGTTCGAGCAAAAACGGCTGATTTTCGACAAAAGAGATAACACCCCCCCATTACGTCATGCTTCAGAAATGTGGAAAATGGTCCGTTTTCAAATGTTTTATTTTTGAACGTCAGTTCACATTTGTAGGTGGATCATCAGTGTTAGAGCTAAAATTAGCATGTTTAAAGTGATTTTCATGCTTCCAGGGGCCCAAAACACAAGATTTATGGAATGGTTAAAAGTGCATGAAAATGGCCAATTTACTCACTCTGAGTTCTCAAAAAGGGTTTCTTCACCCCGGGAAGTTAATTAAATACCATTTGGAGGCATTTAATGTTCGAGCAAAAACGGCTGATTTTCGACAAAAGAGATAACACCCCCCCATTACGTCATGCTTCAGAAATGTGGAAAATGGTCCGTTTTCAAATGTTTTATTTTTGAACGTCAGTTCACATTTGTAGGTGGATCATCAGTGTTAGAGCTAAAATTAGCATGTTTAAAGTGATTTTCATGCTTCCAGGGGCTCGGGAAGTTAATTAAATACCATTTGGAGGCATTTAATGTTCGAGCAAAAACGGCTGATTTTCGACAAAAGAGATAACACCCCCCCATTACGTCATGCTTCAGAAATGTGGAAAATGGTCCGTTTTCAAATGTTTTATTTTTTAACGTCAGTTCACATTTGTAGGTGGATCATCAGTGTTAGAGCTAAAATTAGCATGTTTAAAGTGATTTTCATGTTTCCAGGGGCTCGGGAAGTTAATTAAATACCATTTGGAGGCATTTAATGTTCGAGCAAAAACGGCTGATTTTCGACAAAAGAGATAACACCCCCCCATTACGTCATGCTTCAGAAATGTGGAAAATGGTCCGTTTTCAAATGTTTTATTTTTGAACGTCAGTTCACATTTGTAGGTGGATCATCAGTGTTAGAGCTAAAATTAGCATGTTTAAAGTGATTTTCATGCTTCCAGGGGCCCAAAACACAAGATTTATGGAATGGTTAAAAGTGCATGAAAATGGCCAATTTACTCACTCTGAGTTCTCAAAAAGGGTTTCTTCACCCCGGGAAGTTAATTAAATACCATTTGGAGGCATTTAATGTTCGAGCAAAAACGGCTGATTTTCGACAAAAGAGATAACACCCCCCCATTACGTCATGCTTCAGAAATGTGGAAAATGGTCCGTTTTCAAATGTTTTATTTTTGAACGTCAGTTCACATTTGTAGGTGGATCATCAGTGTTAGAGCTAAAATTAGCATGTTTAAAGTGATTTTCATGCTTCCAGGGGCTCGGGAAGTTAATTAAATACCATTTGGAGGCATTTAATGTTCGAGCAAAAATGGCTGATTTTCGACAAAAGAGATAACACCCCCCCATTACGTCATGCTTCAGAAATGTGGAAAATGGTCCGTTTTCAAATGTTTTATTTTTGAACGTCAGTTCACATTTGTAGGTGGATCATCAGTGTTAGAGCTAAAATTAGCATGTTTAAAGTGATTTTCATGCTTCCAGGGGCTCGGGAAGTTAATTAAATACCATTTGGAGGCATTTAATGTTCGAGCAAAAACGGCTGATTTTCGACAAAAGAGATAACACCCCCCATTACGTCATGCTTCAAAAATGTGGAAAATGGTCCGTTTTCAAATGTTTTATTTTTGAACGTCCGTTCACATTTGTAGGTGGATCATCAGTGTTAGAGCTAAAATTAGCATGTTTAAAGTGATTTTCATGCTTCCAGGGGCCCAAAACACAAGATTTATGGAATGGTTAAAAGTGCATGAAAATGGCCAATTTACTCACTCTGAGTTCTCAAAAAGGGTTTCTTCACCCCGGGAAGTTAATTAAATACCATTTGGAGGCATTTAATGTTCGAGCAAAAACGGCTGATTTTCGACAAAAGAGATAACACCCCCCCATTACGTCATGCTTCAGAAATGTGGAAAATGGTCCGTTTTCAAATGTTTTATTTTTGAACGTCAGTTCACATTTGTAGGTGGATCATCAGTGTTAGAGCTAAAATTAGCATGTTTAAAGTGATTTTCATGCTTCCAGGGGCTCGGGAAGTTAATTAAATACCATTTGGAGGCATTTAATGTTCGAGCAAAAACGGCTGATTTTCGACAAAAGAGATAACACCCCCCCATTACGTCATGCTTCAGAAATGTGGAAAATGGTCCGTTTTCAAATGTTTTATTTTTTAACGTCAGTTCACATTTGTAGGTGGATCATCAGTGTTAGAGCTAAAATTAGCATGTTTAAAGTGATTTTCATGTTTCCAGGGGCTCGGGAAGTTAATTAAATACCATTTGGAGGCATTTAATGTTCGAGCAAAAACGGCTGATTTTCGACAAAAGAGATAACACCCCCCCATTACGTCATGCTTCAGAAATGTGGAAAATGGTCCGTTTTCAAATGTTTTATTTTTGAACGTCAGTTCACATTTGTAGGTGGATCATCAGTGTTAGAGCTAAAATTAGCATGTTTAAAGTGATTTTCATGCTTCCAGGGGCCCAAAACACAAGATTTATGGAATGGTTAAAAGTGCATGAAAATGGCCAATTTACTCACTCTGAGTTCTCAAAAAGGGTTTCTTCACCCCGGGAAGTTAATTAAATACCATTTGGAGGCATTTAATGTTCGAGCAAAAACGGCTGATTTTCGACAAAAGAGATAACACCCCCCCATTACGTCATGCTTCAGAAATGTGGAAAATGGTCCGTTTTCAAATGTTTTATTTTTGAACGTCAGTTCACATTTGTAGGTGGATCATCAGTGTTAGAGCTAAAATTAGCATGTTTAAAGTGATTTTCATGCTTCCAGGGGCTCGGGAAGTTAATTAAATACCATTTGGAGGCATTTAATGTTCGAGCAAAAACGGCTGATTTTCGACAAAAGAGATAACACCCCCCCATTACGTCATGCTTCAGAAATGTGGAAAATGGTCCGTTTTCAAATGTTTTATTTTTGAACGTCAGTTCACATTTGTAGGTGGATCATCAGTGTTAGAGCTAAAATTAGCATGTTTAAAGTGATTTTCATGCTTCCAGGGGCTCGGGAAGTTAATTAAATACCATTTGGAGGCATTTAATGTTCGAGCAAAAACGGCTGATTTTCGACAAAAGAGATAACACCCCCCCATTACGTCATGCTTCAGAAATGTGGAAAATGGTCCGTTTTCAAATGTTTTATTTTTGAACGTCAGTTCACATTTGTAGGTGGATCATCAGTGTTAGAGCTAAAATTAGCATGTTTAAAGTGATTTTCATGCTTACAGGGGCTCGGGAAGTTAATTAAATACCATTTGGAGGCATTTAATGTTCGAGCAAAAACGGCTGATTTTCGACAAAAGAGATAACACCCCCCCATTACGTCATGCTTCAGAAATGTGGAAAATGGTCCGTTTTCAAATGTTTTATTTTTGAACGTCAGTTCACATTTGTAGGTGGATCATCAGTGTTAGAGCTAAAATTAGCATGTTTAAAGTGATTTTCATGCTTCCAGGGGCTCGGGAAGTTAATTAAATACCATTTGGAGGCATTTATTGTTCGAGCAAAAACGGCTGATTTTCGACAAAAGAGATAACACCCCCCCATTACGTCATGCTTCAGAAATGTGGAAAATGGTCCGTTTTCAAATGTTTTATTTTTGAACGTCAGGTCACATTTGTAGGTGGATCATCAGTGTTAGAGCTAAAATTAGCATGTTTAAAGTGATTTTCATGCTTCCAGGGGCTCGAAAGTTAATTAAATACCATTTGGAGGCATTTAATGTTCGAGCAAAAACGGCTGATTTTCGGCAAAAGAGATAACACCCCCCCATTACGTCATGCTTCAGAAATGTGGAAAATGGTCCGTTTTCAAATGTTTTATTTTTGAACGTCAGTTCACATTTGTAGGTGGATCATCAGTGTTAGAGCTAAAATTAGCATGTTTAAAGTGATTTTCATGCTTCCAGGGGCCCAAAACACAAGATTAATGGAATGGTTAAAAGTGCATGAAAATGGCCAATTTACTCACTCTGAGTTCTCAAAAAGGGTTTCTTCACCCCGGGAAGTGAAATAAATACCATTTGGAGGCATTTAATGTTCGAGCAAAAACGGCTGATTTTCGACAAAAGAGATAACACCCCCCCATTACGTCATGCTTCAGAAATGTGGAAAATGGTCCGTTTTCAAATGTTTTATTTTTGAACGTCAGTTCACATTTGTAGGTGGATCATCAGTGCTAGAGCTAAAATTAGCATGTTTAAAGTGATTTTCATGCTTCCAGGGGCTCGGGAAGTTAATTAAATACCATTTGGAGGCATTTAATGTTCGAGCAAAAACGGCTGATTTTCGACAAAAGAGATAACACCCCCCCATTACGTCATGCTTCAGAAATGTGGAAAATGGTCCGTTTTCAAATATTTTATTTTTGAACGTCAGTTCACATTTGTAGGTGGATCATCAGTGTTAGAGCTAAAACTAGCATGTTTAAAGTGATTTTCATGCTTCCAGGGGCCCAAAACACAAGATTTATGGAATGGTTAAAAGTGCATGAAAATGGCCAATTTACTCACTCTGAGTTCTCAAAAAGGGTTTCTTCACCCCGGGAAGTTAATTAAATACCATTTGGAGGCATTTAATGTTCGAGCAAAAACGGCTGATTTTCGACAAAAGAGATAACACCCCCCCATTACGTCATGCTTCAGAAATGTGGAAAATGGTCCGTTTTCAAATGTTTTATTTTTGAACGTCAGTTCACATTTGTAGGTGGATCATCAGTATTAGAGCTAAAATTAGCATGTTTAAAGTGATTTTCATGCTTCCAGGGGCTCGAGAAGTTAATTAAATACCATTTGGAGGCATTTAATGTTCGAGCAAAAACGGCTGATTTTCGACAAAAGAGATAACACCCTCCCATTACGTCATGCTTCAGAAATGTGGAAAATGGTCCGTTTTCAAATGTTTTATTTTTGAACGTCAGTTCACATTTGTAGGTGGATCATCAGTGTTAGAGCTAAAATTAGCATGTTTAAAGTGATTTTCATGCTTCCAGGGGCCCAAAACACAAGATTTATGGAATGGTTAAAAGTGCATGAAAATGGCCAATTTACTCACTCTGGGTTCTCAAAAAGGGTTTCTTCACCCCGGGAAGTGAAATAAATACCATTTGGATGCATTTAATGTTCGAGCAAAAACGGCTGATTTTCGACAAAAGAGATAACACCCCGCCATTACGTCATGCTTCAGAAATGTGGAAAATGGTCCGTTTTCAAATGTTTTATTTTTGAACGTCAGTTCACATTTGTAGGTGGATCATCAGTGTTAGAGCTAAAATTAGCATGTTTAAAGTGATTTTCATGCTTCCAGGGGCCCAAAACACAAGATTTATGGAATGGTTAAAAGTGCATGAAAATGGCCAATTTACTCACTCTGGGTTCTCAAAAAGGGTTTCTTCACCCCGGGAAGTTAATTAAATACCATTTGGAGGCATTTATTTTTCGAGCAAAAACGGCTGATTTTCGACAAAAGAGATAACACCCCCCATTACGTCATGCTTCAGAAATGTGGAAAATGGTCCGTTTTCAAATGTTTTATTTTTGAACGTCAGTTCACATTTGTAGGTGGATCATCAGTGTTAGAGCTAAAATTAGCATGTTTAAAGTGATTTTCATGCTTCCAGGGGCTCGGGAAGTTAATTAAATACCATTTGGAGGCATTTAATGTTCGAGCAAAAACGGCTGATTTTCGACAAAAGAGATAACACCCCCCCCATTACGTCATGCTTCAGAAATGTGGAAAATGGTCCGTTTTCAAATGTTTTATTTTTGAACGTCAGTTCACATTTGTAGGTGGATCATCAGTGTTAGAGCTAAAATTAGCATGTTTAAAGTGATTTTCATGCTTCCAGGGGCTCGGGAAGTTAATTAAATACCATTTGGAGGCATTTAATGTTCGAGCAAAAACGGCTGATTTTCGACAAAAGAGATAACACCCCCCCATTACGTCATGCTTCAGAAATGTGGAAAATGGTCCGTTTTCAAATGTTTTATTTTTGAACGTCAGTTCACATTTGTAGGTGGATCATCAGTGTTAGAGCTAAAATTAGCATGTTTAAAGTGATTTTCATGCTTCCAGGGGCCCAAAACACAAGATTTATGGAATGGTTAAAAGTGCATGAAAATGGCCAATTTACTCACTCTGAGTTCTCAAAAAGGGTTTCTTCACCCCGGGAAGTTAATTAAATACCATTTGGAGGCATTTAATGTTCGAGCAAAAACTGCTGATTTTCGACAAAAGAGATAACACCCCCCCATTACGTCATGCTTCAGAAATGTGGAAAATGGTCCGTTTTCAAATGTTTTATTTTTGAACGTCAGTTCACATTTGTAGGTGGATCATCAGTGTTAGAGCTAAAATTAGCATGTTTAAAGTGATTTTCATGCTTCCAGGGGCTCGGGAAGTTAATTAAATACCATTTGGAGGCATTTAATGTTCGAGCAAAAACGGCTGATTTTCGACAAAAGAGATAACACCCCCCCATTACGTCATGCTTCAGAAATGTGGAAAATGGTCCGTTTTCAAATGTTTTATTTTTGAACGTCAGTTCACATTTGTAGGTGGATCATCAGTGTTAGAGCTAAAATTAGCATGTTTAAAGTGATTTTCATGCTTCCAGGGGCTCGGGAAGTTAATTAAATACCATTTGGAGGCATTTAATGTTCGAGCAAAAACGGCTGATTTTCGACAAAAGAGATAACACCCCCCATTACGTCATGCTTCAGAAATGTGGAAAATGGTCCGTTTTCAAATGTTTTATTTTTGAACGTCAGTTCACATTTGTAGGTGGATCATCAGTGTTAGAGCTAAAATTAGCATGTTTAAAGTGATTTTCATGCTTCCAGGGGCCCAAAACACAAGATTTATGGAATGGTTAAAAGTGCATGAAAATGGCCAATTTACTCACTCTGAGTTCTCAAAAAGGGTTTCTTCACCCCGGGAAGTTAATTAAATACCATTTGGAGGCATTTAATGTTCGAGCAAAAACGGCTGATTTTCGACAAAAGAGATAACACCCCCCCATTACGTCATGCTTCAGAAATGTGGAAAATGGTCCGTTTTCAAATGTTTTATTTTTGAACGTCAGTTCACATTTGTAGGTGGATCATCAGTATTAGAGCTAAAATTAGCATGTTTAAAGTGATTTTCATGCTTCCAGGGGCTCGAGAAGTTAATTAAATACCATTTGGAGGCATTTAATGTTCGAGCAAAAACGGCTGATTTTCGACAAAAGAGATAACACCCTCCCATTACGTCATGCTTCAGAAATGTGGAAAATGGTCCGTTTTCAAATGTTTTATTTTTGAACGTCAGTTCACATTTGTAGGTGGATCATCAGTGTTAGAGCTAAAATTAGCATGTTTAAAGTGATTTTCATGCTTCCAGGGGCCCAAAACACAAGATTTATGGAATGGTTAAAAGTGCATGAAAATGGCCAATTTACTCACTCTGGGTTCTCAAAAAGGGTTTCTTCACCCCGGGAAGTGAAATAAATACCATTTGGATGCATTTAATGTTCGAGCAAAAACGGCTGATTTTCGACAAAAGAGATAACACCCCGCCATTACGTCATGCTTCAGAAATGTGGAAAATGGTCCGTTTTCAAATGTTTTATTTTTGAACGTCAGTTCACATTTGTAGGTGGATCATCAGTGTTAGAGCTAAAATTAGCATGTTTAAAGTGATTTTCATGCTTCCAGGGGCCCAAAACACAAGATTTATGGAATGGTTAAAAGTGCATGAAAATGGCCAATTTACTCACTCTGGGTTCTCAAAAAGGGTTTCTTCACCCCGGGAAGTTAATTAAATACCATTTGGAGGCATTTATTGTTCGAGCAAAAACGGCTGATTTTCGACAAAAGAGATAACACCCCCCATTACGTCATGCTTCAGAAATGTGGAAAATGGTCCGTTTTCAAATGTTTTATTTTTGAACGTCAGTTCACATTTGTAGGTGGATCATCAGTGTTAGAGCTAAAATTAGCATGTTTAAAGTGATTTTCATGCTTCCAGGGGCTCGGGAAGTTAATTAAATACCATTTGGAGGCATTTAATGTTCGAGCAAAAACGGCTGATTTTCGACAAAAGAGATAACACCCCCCCATTACGTCATGCTTCAGAAATGTGGAAAATGGTCCGTTTTCAAATGTTTTATTTTTGAACGTCAGTTCACATTTGTAGGTGGATCATCAGTGTTAGAGCTAAAATTAGCATGTTTAAAGTGATTTTCATGCTTCCAGGGGCTCGGGAAGTTAATTAAATACCATTTGGAGGCATTTAATGTTCGAGCAAAAACGGCTGATTTTCGACAAAAGAGATAACACCCCCCCATTACGTCATGCTTCAGAAATGTGGAAAATGGTCCGTTTTCAAATGTTTTATTTTTGAACGTCAGTTCACATTTGTAGGTGGATCATCAGTGTTAGAGCTAAAATTAGCATGTTTAAAGTGATTTTCATGCTTCCAGGGGCCCAAAACACAAGATTTATGGAATGGTTAAAAGTGCATGAAAATGGCCAATTTACTCACTCTGAGTTCTCAAAAAGGGTTTCTTCACCCCGGGAAGTTAATTAAATACCATTTGGAGGCATTTAATGTTCGAGCAAAAACTGCTGATTTTCGACAAAAGAGATAACACCCCCCCATTACGTCATGCTTCAGAAATGTGGAAAATGGTCCGTTTTCAAATGTTTTATTTTTGAACGTCAGTTCACATTTGTAGGTGGATCATCAGTGTTAGAGCTAAAATTAGCATGTTTAAAGTGATTTTCATGCTTCCAGGGGCTCGGGAAGTTAATTAAATACCATTTGGAGGCATTTAATGTTCGAGCAAAAACGGCTGATTTTCGACAAAAGAGATAACACCCCCCCATTACGTCATGCTTCAGAAATGTGGAAAATGGTCCGTTTTCAAATGTTTTATTTTTGAACGTCAGTTCACATTTGTAGGTGGATCATCAGTGTTAGAGCTAAAATTAGCATGTTTAAAGTGATTTTCATGCTTCCAGGGGCTCGGGAAGTTAATTAAATACCATTTGGAGGCATTTAATGTTCGAGCAAAAACGGCTGATTTTCGACAAAAGAGATAACACCCCCCATTACGTCATGCTTCAGAAATGTGGAAAATGGTCCGTTTTCAAATGTTTTATTTTTGAACGTCAGTTCACATTTGTAGGTGGATCATCAGTGTTAGAGCTAAAATTAGCATGTTTAAAGTGATTTTCATGCTTCCAGGGGCCCAAAACACAAGATTTATGGAATGGTTAAAAGTGCATGAAAATGGCCAATTTACTCACTCTGAGTTCTCAAAAAGGGTTTCTTCACCCCGGGAAGTTAATTAAATACCATTTGGAGGCATTTAATGTTCGAGCAAAAACGGCTGATTTTCGACAAAAGAGATAACACCCCCCCATTACGTCATGCTTCAGAAATGTGGAAAATGGTCCGTTTTCAAATGTTTTATTTTTGAACGTCAGTTCACATTTGTAGGTGGATCATCAGTATTAGAGCTAAAATTAGCATGTTTAAAGTGATTTTCATGCTTCCAGGGGCTCGAGAAGTTAATTAAATACCATTTGGAGGCATTTAATGTTCGAGCAAAAACGGCTGATTTTCGACAAAAGAGATAACACCCTCCCATTACGTCATGCTTCAGAAATGTGGAAAATGGTCCGTTTTCAAATGTTTTATTTTTGAACGTCAGTTCACATTTGTAGGTGGATCATCAGTGTTAGAGCTAAAATTAGCATGTTTAAAGTGATTTTCATGCTTCCAGGGGCCCAAAACACAAGATTTATGGAATGGTTAAAAGTGCATGAAAATGGCCAATTTACTCACTCTGGGTTCTCAAAAAGGGTTTCTTCACCCCGGGAAGTGAAATAAATACCATTTGGATGCATTTAATGTTCGAGCAAAAACGGCTGATTTTCGACAAAAGAGATAACACCCCGCCATTACGTCATGCTTCAGAAATGTGGAAAATGGTCCGTTTTCAAATGTTTTATTTTTGAACGTCAGTTCACATTTGTAGGTGGATCATCAGTGTTAGAGCTAAAATTAGCATGTTTAAAGTGATTTTCATGCTTCCAGGGGCCCAAAACACAAGATTTATGGAATGGTTAAAAGTGCATGAAAATGGCCAATTTACTCACTCTGGGTTCTCAAAAAGGGTTTCTTCACCCCGGGAAGTTAATTAAATACCATTTGGAGGCATTTATTGTTCGAGCAAAAACGGCTGATTTTCGACAAAAGAGATAACACCCCCCATTACGTCATGCTTCAGAAATGTGGAAAATGGTCCGTTTTCAAATGTTTTATTTTTGAACGTCAGTTCACATTTGTAGGTGGATCATCAGTGTTAGAGCTAAAATTAGCATGTTTAAAGTGATTTTCATGCTTCCAGGGGCTCGGGAAGTTAATTAAATACCATTTGGAGGCATTTAATGTTCGAGCAAAAACGGCTGATTTTCGACAAAAGAGATAACACCCCCCCCATTACGTCATGCTTCAGAAATGTGGAAAATGGTCCGTTTTCAAATGTTTTATTTTTGAACGTCAGTTCACATTTGTAGGTGGATCATCAGTGTTAGAGCTAAAATTAGCATGTTTAAAGTGATTTTCATGCTTCCAGGGGCTCGGGAAGTTAATTAAATACCATTTGGAGGCATTTAATGTTCGAGCAAAAACGGCTGATTTTCGACAAAAGAGATAACACCCCCCCATTACGTCATGCTTCAGAAATGTGGAAAATGGTCCGTTTTCAAATGTTTTATTTTTGAACGTCAGTTCACATTTGTAGGTGGATCATCAGTGTTAGAGCTAAAATTAGCATGTTTAAAGTGATTTTCATGCTTCCAGGGGCCCAAAACACAAGATTTATGGAATGGTTAAAAGTGCATGAAAATGGCCAATTTACTCACTCTGAGTTCTCAAAAAGGGTTTCTTCACCCCGGGAAGTTAATTAAATACCATTTGGAGGCATTTAATGTTCGAGCAAAAACTGCTGATTTTCGACAAAAGAGATAACACCCCCCCATTACGTCATGCTTCAGAAATGTGGAAAATGGTCCGTTTTCAAATGTTTTATTTTTGAACGTCAGTTCACATTTGTAGGTGGATCATCAGTGTTAGAGCTAAAATTAGCATGTTTAAAGTGATTTTCATGCTTCCAGGGGCTCGGGAAGTTAATTAAATACCATTTGGAGGCATTTAATGTTCGAGCAAAAACGGCTGATTTTCGACAAAAGAGATAACACCCCCCCATTACGTCATGCTTCAGAAATGTGGAAAATGGTCCGTTTTCAAATGTTTTATTTTTGAACGTCAGTTCACATTTGTAGGTGGATCATCAGTGTTAGAGCTAAAATTAGCATGTTTAAAGTGATTTTCATGCTTCCAGGGGCTCGGGAAGTTAATTAAATACCATTTGGAGGCATTTAATGTTCGAGCAAAAACGGCTGATTTTCGACAAAAGAGATAACACCCCCCATTACGTCATGCTTCAGAAATGTGGAAAATGGTCCGTTTTCAAATGTTTTATTTTTGAACGTCAGTTCACATTTGTAGGTGGATCATCAGTGTTAGAGCTAAAATTAGCATGTTTAAAGTGATTTTCATGCTTCCAGGGGCCCAAAACACAAGATTTATGGAATGGTTAAAAGTGCATGAAAATGGCCAATTTACTCACTCTGAGTTCTCAAAAAGGGTTTCTTCACCCCGGGAAGTTAATTAAATACCATTTGGAGGCATTTAATGTTCGAGCAAAAACGGCTGATTTTCGACAAAAGAGATAACACCCCCCCATTACGTCATGCTTCAGAAATGTGGAAAATGGTCCGTTTTCAAATGTTTTATTTTTGAACGTCAGTTCACATTTGTAGGTGGATCATCAGTGTTAGAGCTAAAATTAGCATGTTTAAAGTGATTTTCATGCTTCCAGGGGCTTGGGAAGTTAATTAAATACCATTTGGAGGCATTTAATGTTCGAGCAAAAACGGCTGATTTTCGACAAAAGAGATAACACCCCCCCATTACGTCATGCTTCAGAAATGTGGAAAATGGTCCGTTTTCAAATGTTTTATTTTTGAACGTCAGTTCACATTTGTAGGTGGATCATCAGTGTTAGAGCTAAAATTAGCATGTTTAAAGTGATTTTCATGCTTCCAGGGGCTCGGGAAGTTAATTAAATACCATTTGGAGGCATTTAATGTTCGAGCAAAAACGGCTGATTTTCGACAAAAGAGATAACACCCCCCCCATTACGTCATGCTTCAGAAATGTGGAAAATGGTCCGTTTTCAAATGTTTTATTTTTGAACGTCAGTTCACATTTGTAGGTGGATCAACAGTGTTAGAGCTAAAATTAGCATGTTTAAAGTGATTTTCATGCTTCCAGGGGCTCGGGAAGTTAATTAAATACCATTTGGAGGCATTTAATGTTCGAGCAAAAACGGCTGATTTTCGACAAAAGAGATAACACCCCCCATTACGTCATGCTTCAGAAATGTGGAAAATGGTCCGTTTTCAAATGTTTTATTTTTGAACGTCAGTTCACATTTGTAGGTGGATCATCAGTGTTAGAGCTAAAATTAGCATGTTTAAAGTGATTTTCATGCTTCCAGGGGCTTGGGAAGTTAATTAAATACCATTTGGAGGCATTTAATGTTCGAGCAAAAACGGCTGATTTTCGACAAAAGAGATAACACCCCCCCATTACGTCATGCTTCAGAAATGTGGAAATGGTCCGTTTTCAAATGTTTTATTTTTGAACGTCAGTTCACATTTGTAGGTGGATCATCAGTGTTAGAGCTAAAATTAGCATGTTTAAAGTGATTTTCATGCTTCCAGGGGCTCGGGAAGTTAATTAAATACCATTTGGAGGCATTTAATGTTCGAGCAAAAACGGCTGATTTTCGACAAAAGAGATAACACCCCCCCATTACGTCATGCTTCAGAAATGTGGAAAATGGTCCGTTTTCAAATGTTTTATTTTTGAACGTCAGTTCACATTTGTAGGTGGATCATCAGTGTTAGAGCTAAAATTAGCATGTTTAAAGTGATTTTCATGCTTCCAGGGGCTCGGGAAGTTAATTAAATACCATTTGGGGGCATTTAATGTTCGAGCAAAAACGGCTGATTTTCGACAAAAGAGATAACACCCCCCCCCTTTACGTCATGCTTCAGAAATGTGGAAAATGGTCCGTTTTCAAATGTTTTATTTTTGAACGTCAGTTCACATTTGTAGGTGGATCAACAGTGTTAGAGCTAAAATTAGCATGTTTAAAGTGATTTTCATGCTTCCAGGGGCTCGGGAAGTTAATTAAATACCATTTGGAGGCATTTAATGTTCGAGCAAAAACGGCTGATTTTCGACAAAAGAGATAACACCCCCCCATTACGTCATGCTTCAGAAATGTGGAAAATGGTCCGTTTTCAAATGTTTTATTTTTGAACGTCAGTTCACATTTGTAGGTGGATCATCAGTGTTAGAGCTAAAATTAGCATGTTTAAAGTGATTTTCATGCTTCCAGGGGCTCGGGAAGTTAATTAAATACCATTTGGAGGCATTTAATGTTCGAGCAAAAACGGCTGATTTTCGACAAAAGAGATAACACCCCCCATTACGTCATGCTTCAGAAATGTGGAAAATGGTCCGTTTTCAAATGTTTTATTTTTGAACGTCAGTTCACATTTGTAGGTGGATCATCAGTGTTAGAGCTAAAATTAGCATGTTTAAAGTGATTTTCATGCTTCCAGGGGCCCAAAACACAAGATTTATGGAATGGTTAAAAGTGCATGAAAATGGCCAATTTACTCACTCTGAGTTCTCAAAAAGGGTTTCTTCACCCCGGGAAGTTAATTAAATACCATTTGGAGGCATTTAATGTTCGAGCAAAAACGGCTGATTTTCGACAAAAGAGATAACACCCCCCCATTACGTCATGCTTCAGAAATGTGGAAAATGGTCCGTTTTCAAATGTTTTATTTTTGAACGTCAGTTCACATTTGTAGGTGGATCATCAGTGTTAGAGCTAAAATTAGCATGTTTAAAGTGATTTTCATGCTTCCAGGGGCTTGGGAAGTTAATTAAATACCATTTGGAGGCATTTAATGTTCGAGCAAAAACGGCTGATTTTCGACAAAAGAGATAACACCCCCCCATTACGTCATGCTTCAGAAATGTGGAAAATGGTCCGTTTTCAAATGTTTTATTTTTGAACGTCAGTTCACATTTGTAGGTGGATCATCAGTGTTAGAGCTAAAATTAGCATGTTTAAAGTGATTTTCATGCTTCCAGGGGCTCGGGAAGTTAATTAAATACCATTTGGAGGCATTTAATGTTCGAGCAAAAACGGCTGATTTTCGACAAAAGAGATAACACCCCCCCCATTACGTCATGCTTCAGAAATGTGGAAAATGGTCCGTTTTCAAATGTTTTATTTTTGAACGTCAGTTCACATTTGTAGGTGGATCAACAGTGTTAGAGCTAAAATTAGCATGTTTAAAGTGATTTTCATGCTTCCAGGGGCTCGGGAAGTTAATTAAATACCATTTGGAGGCATTTAATGTTCGAGCAAAAACGGCTGATTTTCGACAAAAGAGATAACACCCCCCATTACGTCATGCTTCAGAAATGTGGAAAATGGTCCGTTTTCAAATGTTTTATTTTTGAACGTCAGTTCACATTTGTAGGTGGATCATCAGTGTTAGAGCTAAAATTAGCATGTTTAAAGTGATTTTCATGCTTCCAGGGGCTTGGGAAGTTAATTAAATACCATTTGGAGGCATTTAATGTTCGAGCAAAAACGGCTGATTTTCGACAAAAGAGATAACACCCCCCCATTACGTCATGCTTCAGAAATGTGGAAATGGTCCGTTTTCAAATGTTTTATTTTTGAACGTCAGTTCACATTTGTAGGTGGATCATCAGTGTTAGAGCTAAAATTAGCATGTTTAAAGTGATTTTCATGCTTCCAGGGGCTCGGGAAGTTAATTAAATACCATTTGGAGGCATTTAATGTTCGAGCAAAAACGGCTGATTTTCGACAAAAGAGATAACACCCCCCCATTACGTCATGCTTCAGAAATGTGGAAAATGGTCCGTTTTCAAATGTTTTATTTTTGAACGTCAGTTCACATTTGTAGGTGGATCATCAGTGTTAGAGCTAAAATTAGCATGTTTAAAGTGATTTTCATGCTTCCAGGGGCTCGGGAAGTTAATTAAATACCATTTGGGGGCATTTAATGTTCGAGCAAAAACGGCTGATTTTCGACAAAAGAGATAACACCCCCCCCCGTTACGTCATGCTTCAGAAATGTGGAAAATGGTCCGTTTTCAAATGTTTTATTTTTGAACGTCAGTTCACATTTGTAGGTGGATCAACAGTGTTAGAGCTAAAATTAGCATGTTTAAAGTGATTTTCATGCTTCCAGGGGCTCGGGAAGTTAATTAAATACCATTTGGAGGCATTTAATGTTCGAGCAAAAACGGCTGATTTTCGACAAAAGAGATAACACCCCCCCATTACGTCATGCTTCAGAAATGTGGAAAATGGTCCGTTTTCAAATGTTTTATTTTTGAACGTCAGTTCACATTTGTAGGTGGATCATCAGTGTTAGAGCTAAAATTAGCATGTTTAAAGTGATTTTCATGCTTCCAGGGGCTCGGGAAGTTAATTAAATACCATTTGGAGGCATTTAATGTTCGAGCAAAAACGGCTGATTTTCGACAAAAGAGATAACACCCCCCATTACGTCATGCTTCAGAAATGTGGAAAAAGGTCAGTTTTCAAATGTTTTATTTTTGAACGTCAGTTCACATTTGTAGGTGGATCATCAGTGTTAGAGCTAAAATTAGCATGTTTAAAGTGATTTTCATGCTTCCAGGGGCCCAAAACACAAGATTTATGGAATGGTTAAAAGTGCATGAAAATGGCCAATTTACTCACTCTGAGTTCTCAAAAAGGGTTTCTTCACCCCGGGAAGTTAATTAAATACCATTTGGAGGCATTTAATGTTCGAGCAAAAACGGCTGATTTTCGACAAAAGAGATAACACCCCCCCATTACGTCATGCTTCAGAAATGTGGAAAATGGTCCGTTTTCAAATGTTTTATTTTTGAACGTCAGTTCACATTTGTAGGTGGATCATCAGTGTTAGAGCTAAAATTAGCATGTTTAAAGTGATTTTCATGCTTCCAGGGGCTTGGGAAGTTAATTAAATACCATTTGGAGGCATTTAATGTTCGAGCAAAAACGGCTGATTTTCGACAAAAGAGATAACACCCCCCCATTACGTCATGCTTCAGAAATGTGGAAAATGGTCCGTTTTCAAATGTTTTATTTTTGAACGTCAGTTCACATTTGTAGGTGGATCATCAGTGTTAGAGCTAAAATTAGCATGTTTAAAGTGATTTTCATGCTTCCAGGGGCTCGGGAAGTTAATTAAATACCATTTGGAGGCATTTAATGTTCGAGCAAAAACGGCTGATTTTCGACAAAAGAGATAACACCCCCCCCATTACGTCATGCTTCAGAAATGTGGAAAATGGTCCGTTTTCAAATGTTTTATTTTTGAACGTCAGTTCACATTTGTAGGTGGATCAACAGTGTTAGAGCTAAAATTAGCATGTTTAAAGTGATTTTCATGCTTCCAGGGGCTCGGGAAGTTAATTAAATACCATTTGGAGGCATTTAATGTTCGAGCAAAAACGGCTGATTTTCGACAAAAGAGATAACACCCCCCCATTACGTCATGCTTCAGAAATGTGGAAAATGGTCCGTTTTCAAATGTTTTATTTTTGAACGTCAGTTCACATTTGTAGGTGGATCATCAGTGTTAGAGCTAAAATTAGCATGTTTAAAGTGATTTTCATGCTTCCAGGGGCTCGGGAAGTTAATTAAATACCATTTGGAGGCATTTAATGTTCGAGCAAAAACGGCTGATTTTCGACAAAAGAGATAACACCCCCCCATTACGTCATGCTTCAGAAATGTGGAAATGGTCCGTTTTCAAATGTTTTATTTTTGAACGTCAGTTCACATTTGTAGGTGGATCATCAGTGTTAGAGATAAAATTAGCATGTTTAAAGTGATTTTCATGCTTCCAGGGGCCCAAAACACAAGATTTATGGAATGGTTAATAGTGCATGAAAATGGCCAATTTACTCACTCTGAGTTCTCAAAAAGGGTTTCTTCACCCCGGGAAGTTAATTAAATACCATTTGGAGGCATTTAATGTTCGAGCAAAAACGGCTGATTTTCGACAAAAGAGATAACACCCCCCCATTACGTCATGCTTCAGAAATGTGGAAAATGGTCCGTTTTCAAATGTTTTATTTTTGAACGTCAGTTCACATTTGTAGGTGGATCATCAGTGTTAGAGCTAAAATTAGCATGTTTAAAGTGATTTTCATGCTTCCAGGGGCTCGGGAAGTTAATTAAATAACATTTGGAGGCATTTAATGTTCGAGCAAAAACGGCTGATTTTCGACAAAAGAGATAACACCCCCCCATTACGTCATGCTTCAGAAATGTGGAAAATGGTCCGTTTTCAAATGTTTTATTTTTGAACGTCAGTTCACATTTGTAGGTGGATCATCAGTGTTAGAGCTAAAATTAGCATGTTTAAAGTGATTTTCATGTTTCCAGGGGCTCGGGAAGTTAATTAAATACCATTTGGAGGCATTTAATGTTCGAGCAAAAACGGCTGATTTTCGACAAAAGAGATAACACCCCCCCATTACGTCATGCTTCAGAAATGTGGAAAATGGTCCGTTTTCAAATGTTTTATTTTTGAACGTCAGTTCACATTTGTAGGTGGATCATCAGTGTTAGAGCTAAAATTAGCATGTTTAAAGTGATTTTCATGCTTCCAGGGGCCCAAAACACAAGATTTATGGAATGGTTAAAAGTGCATGAAAATGGCCAATTTACTCACTCTGAGTTCTCAAAAAGGGTTTCTTCACCCCGGGAAGTTAATTAAATACCATTTGGAGGCATTTAATGTTCGAGCAAAAACGGCTGATTTTCGACAAAAGAGATAACACCCCCCCATTACGTCATGCTTCAGAAATGTGGAAAATGGTCCGTTTTCAAATGTTTTATTTTTGAACGTCAGTTCACATTTGTAGGTGGATCATCAGTGTTAGAGCTAAAATTGGCATGTTTAAAGTGATTTTCATGCTTCCAGGGGCTCGGGAAGTTAATTAAATACCATTTGGAGGCATTTAATGTTCGACAAAAACGGCTGATTTTCGACAAAAGAGATAACACCCCCCCCATAACGTCATGCTTCAGAAATGTGGAAAATGGTCCGTTTTCAAATGTTTTATTTTTGAACGTCAGTTCACATTTGTAGGTGGATCATCAGTGTTAGAGCTAAAATTAGCATGTTTAAAGTGATTTTCATGCTTCCAGGGGCTCGGGAAGTTAATTAAATACCATTTGGAGGCATTTAATGTTCGAGCAAAAACGGCTGATTTTCGACAAAAGAGATAACACCCCCCATTACGTCATGCTTCAGAAATGTGGAAAATGGTCCGTTTTCAAATGTTTTATTTTTGAACGTCAGTTCACATTTGTAGGTGGATCATCAGTGTTAGAGCTAAAATTAGCATGTTTAAAGTGATTTTCATGCTTCCAGGGGCTCGGGAAGTTAATTAAATACCATTTGGAGGCATTTAATGTTCGAGCAAAAACGGCTGATTTTCGACAAAAGAGATAACACCCCCCCATTACGTCATGCTTCAGAAATGTGGAAAATGGTCCGTTTTCAAATGTTTTATTTTTGAACGTCAGTTCACATTTGTAGGTGGATCATCAGTGTTAGAGCTAAAATTAGCATGTTTAAAGTGATTTTCATGCTTCCAGGGGCCCAAAACACAAGATTTATGGAATGGTTAAAAGTGCATGAAAATGGCCAATTTACTCACTCTGAGTTCTCAAAAAGGGTTTCTTCACCCCGGGAAGTGAAATAAATACCATTTGGAGGCATTTAATGTTCGAGCAAAAACGGCTGATTTTCGACAAAAGAGATAACACCCCCCCATTACGTCATGCTTCAGAAATGTGGAAAATGATCCGTTTTCAAATGTTTTATTTTTGAACGTCAGTTCACATTTGTAGGTGGATCATCAGTGTTAGAGCTAAAATTAGCATGTTTAAAGTGATTTTCATGCTTCCAGGGGCTCGGGAAGTGAAATAAATACCATTTGGAGGCATTTAATGTTCGAGCAAAAACGGCTGATTTTCGACAAAAGAGATAACACCCCCCCATTACGTCATGCTTCAGAAATGTGGAAAATGGTCCGTTTTCAAATGTTTTATTTTTGAACGTCAGTTCACATTTGTAGGTGGATCATCAGTGTTAGAGCTAAAATTAGCATGTTTAAAGTGATTTTCATGCTTCCAGGGGCCCAAAACACAAGATTTATGGAATGGTTAAAAGTGCATGAAAATGGCCAATTTACTCACTCTGAGTTCTCAAAAAGGGTTTCTTCACCCCGGGAAGTTAATTAAATACCATTTGGAGGCATTTAATGTTCGAGCAAAAACGGCTGATTTTCGACAAAAGAGATAACACCCCCCCATTACGTCATGCTTCAGAAATGTGGAAAATGGTCCGTTTTCAAATGTTTTATTTTTGAACGTCAGTTCACATTTGTAGGTGGATCATCAGTGTTAGAGCTAAAATTAGCATGTTTAAAGTGATTTTCATGCTTCCAGGGGCCCAAAACACAAGATTTATGGAATGGTTAAAAGTGCATGAAAATGGCCAATTTACTCACTCTGAGTTCTCAAAAAGGGTTTCTTCACCCCGGGAAGTTAATTAAATACCATTTGGAGGCATTTAATGTTCGAGCAAAAACTGCTGATTTTCGACAAAAGAGATAACACCCCCCCATTACGTCATGCTTCAGAAATGTGGAAAATGGTCCGTTTTCAAATGTTTTATTTTTGAACGTCAGTTCACATTTGTAGGTGGATCATCAGTGTTAGAGCTAAAATTAGCATGTTTAAAGTGATTTTCATGCTTCCAGGGGCTCGGGAAGTTAATTAAATACCATTTGGAGGCATTTAATGTTCGAGCAAAAACGGCTGATTTTCGACAAAAGAGATAACACCCCACCATTACGTCATGCTTCAGAAATGTGGAAAATGGTCCGTTTTCAAATGTTTTATTTTTGAACGTCAGTTCACATTTGTAGGTGGATCATCAGTGTTAGAGCTAAAATTAGCATGTTTAAAGTGATTTTCATGCTTCCAGGGGCCCAAAACACAAGATTTATGGAATGGTTAAAAGTGCATGAAAATGGCCAATTTACTCACTCTGAGTTCTCAAAAAGGGTTTCTTCACCCCGGGAAGTTAATTAAATACCATTTGGAGGCATTTAATGTTCGAGCAAAAACGGCTGATTTTCGACAAAAGAGATAACACCCCCCCATTACGTCATGCTTCAGAAATGTGGAAAATGGTCCATTTTCAAATGTTTTATTTTTGAACGTCAGTTCACATTTGTAGGTGGATCATCAGTGTTAGAGCTAAAATTAGCATGTTTAAAGTGATTTTCATGCTTCCAGGGGCCCAAAACACAAGATTTATGGAATGGTTAAAAGTGCATGAAAATGGCCAATTTACTCACTCTGAGTTCTCAAAAAGGGTTTCTTCACCCCGGGAAGTTAATTAAATACCATTTGGAGGCATTTAATGTTCGAGCAAAAACTGCTGATTTTCGACAAAAGAGATAACACCCCCCCATTACGTCATGCTTCAGAAATGTGTAAAATGGTCCGTTTTGAAATGTTTTATTTTTGAACGTCAGTTCACATTTGTAGGTGGATCATCAGTGTTAGAGCTAAAATTAGCATGTTTAAAGTGATTTTCATGCTTCCAGGGGCTCGGGAAGTTAATTAAATACCATTTGGAGGCATTTAATGTTCGAGCAAAAACGGCTGATTTTCGACAAAAGAGATAACACCCCACCATTACGTCATGCTTCAGAAATGTGGAAAATGGTCCGTTTTCAAATGTTTTATTTTTGAACGTCAGTTCACATTTGTAGGTGGATCATCAGTGTTAGAGCTAAAATTAGCATGTTTAAAGTGATTTTCATGCTTCCAGGGGCCCAAAACACAAGATTTATGGAATGGTTAAAAGTGCATGAAAATGGCCAATTTACTCACTCTGAGTTCTCAAAAAGGGTTTCTTCACCCCGGGAAGTTAATTAAATTCCATTTGGAGGCATTTAATGTTCGAGCAAAAACGGCTGATTTTCGACAAAAGAGATAACACCCCCCCATTACGTCATGCTTCAGAAATGTGGAAAATGGTCCGTTTTCAAATGTTTTATTTTTGAACGTCAGTTCACATTTGTAGGTGGATCATCAGTGTTAGAGCTAAAATTAGCATGTTTAAAGTGATTTTCATGCTTCCAGGGGCTCGGGAAGTTAATTAAATACCATTTGGAGGCATTTAATGTTCGAGCAAAAACGGCTGATTTTCGACAAAAGAGATAACACCCCCCCCCATTACGTCATGCTTCAGAAATGTGGAAAATGGTCCGTTTTCAAATGTTTTATTTTTGAACGTCAGTTCACATTTGTAGGTGGATCAACAGTGTTAGAGCTAAAATTAGCATGTTTAAAGTGATTTTCATGCTTCCAGGGGCTCGGGAAGTTAATTAAATACCATTTGGAGGCATTTAATGTTCGAGCAAAAACGGCTGATTTTCGACAAAAGAGATAACACCCCCCCATTACGTCATGCTTCAGAAATGTGGAAAATGGTCCGTTTTCAAATGTTTTATTTTTGAACGTCAGTTCACATTTGTAGGTGGATCATCAGTGTTAGAGCTAAAATTAGCATGTTTAAAGTGATTTTCATGCTTCCAGGGGCTCGGGAAGTTAATTAAATACCATTTGGAGGCATTTAATGTTCGAGCAAAAACGGCTGATTTTCGACAAAAGAGATAACACCCCCCCATTACGTCATGCTTCAGAAATGTGGAAATGGTCCGTTTTCAAATGTTTTATTTTTGAACGTCAGTTCACATTTGTAGGTGGATCATCAGTGTTAGAGCTAAAATTAGCATGTTTAAAGTGATTTTCATGCTTCCAGGGGCCCAAAACACAAGATTTATGGAATGGTTAATAGTGCATGAAAATGGCCAATTTACTCACTCTGAGTTCTCAAAAAGGGTTTCTTCACCCCGGGAAGTTAATTAAATACCATTTGGAGGCATTTAATGTTCGAGCAAAAACGGCTGATTTTCGACAAAAGAGATAACACCCCCCCATTACGTCATGCTTCAGAAATGTGGAAAATGGTCCGTTTTCAAATGTTTTATTTTTGAACGTCAGTTCACATTTGTAGGTGGATCATCAGTGTTAGAGCTAAAATTAGCATGTTTAAAGTGATTTTCATGCTTCCAGGGGCTCGGGAAGTTAATTAAATAACATTTGGAGGCATTTAATGTTCGAGCAAAAACGGCTGATTTTCGACAAAAGAGATAACACCCCCCCATTACGTCATGCTTCAGAAATGTGGAAAATGGTCCGTTTTCAAATGTTTTATTTTTGAACGTCAGTTCACATTTGTAGGTGGATCATCAGTGTTAGAGCTAAAATTAGCATGTTTAAAGTGATTTTCATGTTTCCAGGGGCTCGGGAAGTTAATTAAATACCATTTGGAGGCATTTAATGTTCGAGCAAAAACGGCTGATTTTCGACAAAAGAGATAACACCCCCCCATTACGTCATGCTTCAGAAATGTGGAAAATGGTCCGTTTTCAAATGTTTTATTTTTGAACGTCAGTTCACATTTGTAGGTGGATCATCAGTGTTAGAGCTAAAATTAGCATGTTTAAAGTGATTTTCATGCTTCCAGGGGCCCAAAACACAAGATTTATGGAATGGTTAAAAGTGCATGAAAATGGCCAATTTACTCACTCTGAGTTCTCAAAAAGGGTTTCTTCACCCCGGGAAGTTAATTAAATACCATTTGGAGGCATTTAATGTTCGAGCAAAAACGGCTGATTTTCGACAAAAGAGATAACACCCCCCCATTACGTCATGCTTCAGAAATGTGGAAAATGGTCCGTTTTCAAATGTTTTATTTTTGAACGTCAGTTCACATTTGTAGGTGGATCATCAGTGTTAGAGCTAAAATTAGCATGTTTAAAGTGATTTTCATGCTTCCAGGGGCTCGGGAAGTTAATTAAATACCATTTGGAGGCATTTAATGTTCGACAAAAACGGCTGATTTTCGACAAAAGAGATAACACCCCCCCCATAACGTCATGCTTCAGAAATGTGGAAAATGGTCCGTTTTCAAATGTTTTATTTTTGAACGTCAGTTCACATTTGTAGGTGGATCATCAGTGTTAGAGCTAAAATTAGCATGTTTAAAGTGATTTTCATGCTTCCAGGGGCTCGGGAAGTTAATTAAATACCATTTGGAGGCATTTAATGTTCGAGCAAAAACGGCTGATTTTCGACAAAAGAGATAACACCCCCCATTACGTCATGCTTCAGAAATGTGGAAAATGGTCCGTTTTCAAATGTTTTATTTTTGAACGTCAGTTCACATTTGTAGGTGGATCATCAGTGTTAGAGCTAAAATTAGCATGTTTAAAGTGATTTTCATGCTTCCAGGGGCTCGGGAAGTTAATTAAATACCATTTGGAGGCATTTAATGTTCGAGCAAAAACGGCTGATTTTCGACAAAAGAGATAACACCCCCCCATTACGTCATGCTTCAGAAATGTGGAAAATGGTCCGTTTTCAAATGTTTTATTTTTGAACGTCAGTTCACATTTGTAGGTGGATCATCAGTGTTAGAGCTAAAATTAGCATGTTTAAAGTGATTTTCATGCTTCCAGGGGCCCAAAACACAAGATTTATGGAATGGTTAAAAGTGCATGAAAATGGCCAATTTACTCACTCTGAGTTCTCAAAAAGGGTTTCTTCACCCCGGGAAGTGAAATAAATACCATTTGGAGGCATTTAATGTTCGAGCAAAAACGGCTGATTTTCGACAAAAGAGATAACACCCCCCCATTACGTCATGCTTCAGAAATGTGGAAAATGATCCGTTTTCAAATGTTTTATTTTTGAACGTCAGTTCACATTTGTAGGTGGATCATCAGTGTTAGAGCTAAAATTAGCATGTTTAAAGTGATTTTCATGCTTCCAGGGGCTCGGGAAGTGAAATAAATACCATTTGGAGGCATTTAATGTTCGAGCAAAAACGGCTGATTTTCGACAAAAGAGATAACACCCCCCCATTACGTCATGCTTCAGAAATGTGGAAAATGGTCCGTTTTCAAATGTTTTATTTTTGAACGTCAGTTCACATTTGTAGGTGGATCATCAGTGTTAGAGCTAAAATTAGCATGTTTAAAGTGATTTTCATGCTTCCAGGGGCCCAAAACACAAGATTTATGGAATGGTTAAAAGTGCATGAAAATGGCCAATTTACTCACTCTGAGTTCTCAAAAAGGGTTTCTTCACCCCGGGAAGTTAATTAAATACCATTTGGAGGCATTTAATGTTCGAGCAAAAACGGCTGATTTTCGACAAAAGAGATAACACCCCCCCATTACGTCATGCTTCAGAAATGTGGAAAATGGTCCGTTTTCAAATGTTTTATTTTTGAACGTCAGTTCACATTTGTAGGTGGATCATCAGTGTTAGAGCTAAAATTAGCATGTTTAAAGTGATTTTCATGCTTCCAGGGGCCCAAAACACAAGATTTATGGAATGGTTAAAAGTGCATGAAAATGGCCAATTTACTCACTCTGAGTTCTCAAAAAGGGTTTCTTCACCCCGGGAAGTTAATTAAATACCATTTGGAGGCATTTAATGTTCGAGCAAAAACTGCTGATTTTCGACAAAAGAGATAACACCCCCCCATTACGTCATGCTTCAGAAATGTGGAAAATGGTCCGTTTTCAAATGTTTTATTTTTGAACGTCAGTTCACATTTGTAGGTGGATCATCAGTGTTAGAGCTAAAATTAGCATGTTTAAAGTGATTTTCATGCTTCCAGGGGCTCGGGAAGTTAATTAAATACCATTTGGAGGCATTTAATGTTCGAGCAAAAACGGCTGATTTTCGACAAAAGAGATAACACCCCACCATTACGTCATGCTTCAGAAATGTGGAAAATGGTCTGTTTTCAAAAGTTTTATTTTTGAACGTCAGTTCACATTTGTAGGTGGATCATCAGTGTTAGAGCTAAAATTAGCATGTTTAAAGTGATTTTCATGCTTCCAGGGGCCCAAAACACAAGATTTATGGAATGGTTAAAAGTGCATGAAAATGGCCAATTTACTCACTCTGAGTTCTCAAAAAGGGTTTCTTCACCCCGGGAAGTTAATTAAATACCATTTGGAGGCATTTAATGTTCGAGCAAAAACGGCTGATTTTCGACAAAAGAGATAACACCCCCCCATTACGTCATGCTTCAGAAATGTGGAAAATGGTCCATTTTCAAATGTTTTATTTTTGAACGTCAGTTCACATTTGTAGGTGGATCATCAGTGTTAGAGCTAAAATTAGCATGTTTAAAGTGATTTTCATGCTTCCAGGGGCCCAAAACACAAGATTTATGGAATGGTTAAAAGTGCATGAAAATGGCCAATTTACTCACTCTGAGTTCTCAAAAAGGGTTTCTTCACCCCGGGAAGTTAATTAAATACCATTTGGAGGCATTTAATGTTCGAGCAAAAACTGCTGATTTTCGACAAAAGAGATAACACCCCCCCATTACGTCATGCTTCAGAAATGTGTAAAATGGTCCGTTTTGAAATGTTTTATTTTTGAACGTCAGTTCACATTTGTAGGTGGATCATCAGTGTTAGAGCTAAAATTAGCATGTTTAAAGTGATTTTCATGCTTCCAGGGGCTCGGGAAGTTAATTAAATACCATTTGGAGGCATTTAATGTTCGAGCAAAAACGGCTGATTTTCGACAAAAGAGATAACACCCCACCATTACGTCATGCTTCAGAAATGTGGAAAATGGTCCGTTTTCAAATGTTTTATTTTTGAACGTCAGTTCACATTTGTAGGTGGATCATCAGTGTTAGAGCTAAAATTAGCATGTTTAAAGTGATTTTCATGCTTCCAGGGGCCCAAAACACAAGATTTATGGAATGGTTAAAAGTGCATGAAAATGGCCAATTTACTCACTCTGAGTTCTCAAAAAGGGTTTCTTCACCCCGGGAAGTTAATTAAATACCATTTGGAGGCATTTAATGTTCGAGCAAAAACTGCTGATTTTCGACAAAAGAGATAACACCCCCCCATTACGTCATGCTTCAGAAATGTGGAAAATGGTCCGTTTTCAAATGTTTTATTTTTGAACGTCAGTTCACATTTGTAGGTGGATCATCAGTGTTAGAGCTAAAATTAGCATGTTTAAAGTGATTTTCATGCTTCCAGGGGCTCGGGAAGTTAATTAAATACCATTTGGAGGCATTTAATGTTCGAGCAAAAACGGCTGATTTTCGACAAAAGAGATAACACCCCACCATTACGTCATGCTTCAGAAATGTGGAAAATGGTCCGTTTTCAAAAGTTTTATTTTTGAACGTCAGTTCACATTTGTAGGTGGATCATCAGTGTTAGAGCTAAAATTAGCATGTTTAAAGTGATTTTCATGCTTCCAGGGGCCCAAAACACAAGATTTATGGAATGGTTAAAAGTGCATGAAAATGGCCAATTTACTCACTCTGAGTTCTCAAAAAGGGTTTCTTCACCCCGGGAAGTTAATTAAATACCATTTGGAGGCATTTAATGTTCGAGCAAAAACGGCTGATTTTCGACAAAAGAGATAACACCCCCCCATTACGTCATGCTTCAGAAATGTGGAAAATGGTCCATTTTCAAATGTTTTATTTTTGAACGTCAGTTCACATTTGTAGGTGGATCATCAGTGTTAGAGCTAAAATTAGCATGTTTAAAGTGATTTTCATGCTTCCAGGGGCCCAAAACACAAGATTTATGGAATGGTTAAAAGTGCATGAAAATGGCCAATTTACTCACTCTGAGTTCTCAAAAAGGGTTTCTTCACCCCGGGAAGTTAATTAAATACCATTTGGAGGCATTTAATGTTCGAGCAAAAACTGCTGATTTTCGACAAAAGAGATAACACCCCCCCATTACGTCATGCTTCAGAAATGTGTAAAATGGTCCGTTTTGAAATGTTTTATTTTTGAACGTCAGTTCACATTTGTAGGTGGATCATCAGTGTTAGAGCTAAAATTAGCATGTTTAAAGTGATTTTCATGCTTCCAGGGGCTCGGGAAGTTAATTAAATACCATTTGGAGGCATTTAATGTTCGAGCAAAAACGGCTGATTTTCGACAAAAGAGATAACACCCCACCATTACGTCATGCTTCAGAAATGTGGAAAATGGTCCGTTTTCAAATGTTTTATTTTTGAACGTCAGTTCACATTTGTAGGTGGATCATCAGTGTTAGAGCTAAAATTAGCATGTTTAAAGTGATTTTCATGCTTCCAGGGGCCCAAAACACAAGATTTATGGAATGGTTAAAAGTGCATGAAAATGGCCAATTTACTCACTCTGAGTTCTCAAAAAGGGTTTCTTCACCCCGGGAAGTTAATTAAATTCCATTTGGAGGCATTTAATGTTCGAGCAAAAACGGCTGATTTTCGACAAAAGAGATAACACCCCCCCATTACGTCATGCTTCAGAAATGTGGAAAATGGTCCGTTTTCAAATGTTTTATTTTTGAACGTCAGTTCACATTTGTAGGTGGATCATCAGTGTTAGAGCTAAAATTAGCATGTTTAAAGTGATTTTCATGCTTCCAGGGGCTCGGGAAGTTAATTAAATACCATTTGGAGGCATTTAATGTTCGAGCAAAAACGGCTGATTTTCGACAAAAGAGATAACACCCCCCCATTACGTCATGCTTCAGAAATGTGGAAAATGGTCCGTTTTCAAATGTTTTATTTTTGAACGTCAGTTCACATTTGTAGGTGAATCATCAGTGTTAGAGCTAAAATTAGCATGTTTAAAGTGATTTTCATGCTTCCAGGGGCTCGGGAAGTTAATTAAATACCATTTGGAGGCATTTAATGTTCGAGCAAAAACGGCTGATTTTCGACAAAAGAGATAACACCCCCCCATTACGTCATGCTTCAGAAATGTGGAAAATGGTCCGTTTTCAAATGTTTTATTTTTGAACGTCAGTTCACATTTGTAGGTGGATCAACAGTGTTAGAGCTAAAATTAGCATGTTTAAAGTGATTTTCATGCTTCCAGGGGCTCGGGAAGTTAATTAAATACCATTTGGAGGCATTTAATGTTCGAGCAAAAACGGCTGATTTTCGACAAAAGAGATAACACCCCCCCATTACGTCATGCTTCAGAAATGTGTAAAATGGTCCGTTTTCAAATGTTTTATTTTTGAACGTCAGTTCACATTTGTAGGTGGATCATCAGTGTTAGAGCTAAAATTAGCATGTTTAAAGTGATTTTCATGCTTCCAGGGGCCCAAAACACAAGATTTATGGAATGGTTAAAAGTGCATGAAAATGGCCAATTTACTCACTCTGAGTTCTCAAAAAGGGTTTCTTCACCCTGGGAAGTTAATTAAATACCATTTGGAGGCATTTAATGTTCGAGCAAAAACGGCTGATTTTCGACAAAAGAGATAACACCCCCCCATTACGTCATGCTTCAGAAATGTGGAAAATGGTCCGTTTTCAAATGTTTTATTTTTGAACGTCAGTTCACATTTGTAGGTGGATCATCAGTGTTAGAGCTAAAATTAGCATGTTTAAAGTGATTTTCATGCTTCCAGGGGCTCGGGAAGTTAATTAAATACCATTTGGAGGCATTTAATGTTCGAGCAAAAACGGCTGATTTTCGACAAAAGAGATAACACCCCACCATTACGTCATGCTTCAGAAATGTGGAAAATGGTCCGTTTTCAAATGTTTTATTTTTGAACGTCAGTTCACATTTGTAGGTGGATCATCAGTGTTAGAGCTAAAATTAGCATGTTTAAAGTGATTTTCATGCTTCCAGGGGCCCAAAACACAAGATTTATGGAATGGTTAAAAGTGCATGAAAATGGCCAATTTACTCACTCTGAGTTCTCAAAAAGGGTTTCTTCACCCCGTGAAGTTAATTAAATACCATTTGGAGGCATTTAATGTTCGAGCAAAAACGGCTGATTTTCGACAAAAGAGATAACACCCCCCCATTACGTCATGCTTCAGAAATGTGGAAAATGGTCCGTTTTCAAATGTTTTATTTTTGAACGTCAGTTCACATTTGTAGGTGGATCATCAGTGTTAGAGCTAAAATTAGCATGTTTAAAGTGATTTTCATGCTTCCAGGGGCTCGGGAAGTTAATTAAATACCATTTGGAGGCATTTAATGTTCGAGCAAAAACGGCTGATTTTCGACAAAAGAGATAACACCCCCCCATTACGTCATGCTTCAGAAATGTGGAAAATGGTCCGTTTTCAAATGTTTTATTTTTGAACGTCAGTTCACATTTGTAGGTGGATCATCAGTGTTAGAGCTAAAATTAGCATGTTTAAAGTGATTTTCATGCTTCCAGGGGCTCGGGAAGTTAATTAAATACCATTTGGGGGCATTTAATGTTCGAGCAAAAACGGCTGATTTTCGACAAAAGAGATAACACCCCCCCCCATTACGTCATGCTTCAGAAATGTGGAAAATGGTCCGTTTTCAAATGTTTTATTTTTGAACGTCAGTTCACATTTGTAGGTGGATCAACAGTGTTAGAGCTAAAATTAGCATGTTTAAAGTGATTTTCATGCTTCCAGGGGCTCGGGAAGTTAATTAAATACCATTTGGAGGCATTTAATGTTCGAGCAAAAACGGCTGATTTTCGACAAAAGAGATAACACCCCCCCATTACGTCATGCTTCAGAAATGTGGAAAATGGTCCGTTTTCAAATGTTTTATTTTTGAACGTCAGTTCACATTTGTAGGTGGATCATCAGTGTTAGAGCTAAAATTAGCATGTTTAAAGTGATTTTCATGCTTCCAGGGGCTCGGGAAGTTAATTAAATACCATTTGGAGGCATTTAATGTTCGAGCAAAAACGGCTGATTTTCGACAAAAGAGATAACACCCCCCATTACGTCATGCTTCAGAAATGTGGAAAATGGTCCGTTTTCAAATGTTTTATTTTTGAACGTCAGTTCACATTTGTAGGTGGATCATCAGTGTTAGAGCTAAAATTAGCATGTTTAAAGTGATTTTCATGCTTCCAGGGGCCCAAAACACAAGATTTATGGAATGGTTAAAAGTGCATGAAAATGGCCAATTTACTCACTCTGAGTTCTCAAAAAGGGTTTCTTCACCCCGGGAAGTTAATTAAATACCATTTGGAGGCATTTAATGTTCGAGCAAAAACGGCTGATTTTCGACAAAAGAGATAACACCCCCCCATTACGTCATGCTTCAGAAATGTGGAAAATGGTCCGTTTTCAAATGTTTTATTTTTGAACGTCAGTTCACATTTGTAGGTGGATCATCAGTGTTAGAGCTAAAATTAGCATGTTTAAAGTGATTTTCATGCTTCCAGGGGCTTGGGAAGTTAATTAAATACCATTTGGAGGCATTTAATGTTCGAGCAAAAACGGCTGATTTTCGACAAAAGAGATAACACCCCCCCATTACGTCATGCTTCAGAAATGTGGAAAATGGTCCGTTTTCAAATGTTTTATTTTTGAACGTCAGTTCACACTTGTAGGTGGATCATCAGTGTTAGAGCTAAAATTAGCATGTTTAAAGTGATTTTCATGCTTCCAGGGGCTCGGGAAGTTAATTAAATACCATTTGGAGGCATTTAATGTTCGAGCAAAAACGGCTGATTTTCGACAAAAGAGATAACACCCCCCCCATTACGTCATGCTTCAGAAATGTGGAAAATGGTCCGTTTTCAAATGTTTTATTTTTGAACGTCAGTTCACATTTGTAGGTGGATCAACAGTGTTAGAGCTAAAATTAGCATGTTTAAAGTGATTTTCATGCTTCCAGGGGCTCGGGAAGTTAATTAAATACCATTTGGAGGCATTTAATGTTCGAGCAAAAACGGCTGATTTTCGACAAAAGAGATAACACCCCCCCATTACGTCATGCTTCAGAAATGTGGAAAATGGTCCGTTTTCAAATGTTTTATTTTTGAACGTCAGTTCACATTTGTAGGTGGATCATCAGTGTTAGAGCTAAAATTAGCATGTTTAAAGTGATTTTCATGCTTCCAGGGGCTTGGGAAGTTAATTAAATACCATTTGGAGGCATTTAATGTTCGAGCAAAAACGGCTGATTTTCGACAAAAGAGATAACACCCCCCCATTACGTCATGCTTCAGAAATGTGGAAATGGTCCGTTTTCAAATGTTTTATTTTTGAACGTCAGTTCACATTTGTAGGTGGATCATCAGTGTTAGAGCTAAAATTAGCATGTTTAAAGTGATTTTCATGCTTCCAGGGGCTCGGGAAGTTAATTAAATACCATTTGGAGGCATTTAATGTTCGAGCAAAAACGGCTGATTTTCGACAAAAGAGATAACACCCCCCCATTACGTCATGCTTCAGAAATGTGGAAAATGGTCCGTTTTCAAATGTTTTATTTTTGAACGTCAGTTCACAGTTGTAGGTGGATCATCAGTGTTAGAGCTAAAATTAGCATGTTTAAAGTGATTTTCATGCTTCCAGGGGCTCGGGAAGTTAATTAAATACCATTTGGGGGCATTTAATGTTCGAGCAAAAACGGCTGATTTTCGACAAAAGAGATAACACCCCCCCCCATTACGTCATGCTTCAGAAATGTGGAAAATGGTCCGTTTTCAAATGTTTTATTTTTGAACGTCAGTTCACATTTGTAGGTGGATCAACAGTGTTAGAGCTAAAATTAGCATGTTTAAAGTGATTTTCATGCTTCCAGGGGCTCGGGAAGTTAATTAAATACCATTTGGAGGCATTTAATGTTCGAGCAAAAACGGCTGATTATCGACAAAAGAGATAACACCCCCCCATTACGTCATGCTTCAGAAATGTGGAAAATGGTCCGTTTTCAAATGTTTTATTTTTGAACGTCAGTTCACATTTGTAGGTGGATCATCAGTGTTAGAGCTAAAATTAGCATGTTTAAAGTGATTTTCATGCTTCCAGGGGCTCGGGAAGTTAATTAAATACCATTTGGAGGCATTTAATGTTCGAGCAAAAACGGCTGATTTTCGACAAAAGAGATAACACCCCCCATTACGTCATGCTTCAGAAATGTGGAAAAAGGTCCGTTTTCAAATGTTTTATTTTTGAACGTCAGTTCACATTTGTAGGTGGATCATCAGTGTTAGAGCTAAAATTAGCATGTTTAAAGTGATTTTCATGCTTCCAGGGGCCCAAAACACAAGATTTATGGAATGGTTAAAAGTGCATGAAAATGGCCAATTTACTCACTCTGAGTTCTCAAAAAGGGTTTCTTCACCCCGGGAAGTTAATTAAATACCATTTGGAGGCATTTAATGTTCGAGCAAAAACGGCTGATTTTCGACAAAAGAGATAACACCCCCCCATTACGTCATGCTTCAGAAATGTGGAAAATGGTCCGTTTTCAAATGTTTTATTTTTGAACGTCAGTTCACATTTGTAGGTGGATCATCAGTGTTAGAGCTAAAATTAGCATGTTTAAAGTGATTTTCATGCTTCCAGGGGCTTGGGAAGTTAATTAAATACCATTTGGAGGCATTTAATGTTCGAGCAAAAACGGCTGATTTTCGACAAAAGAGATAACACCCCCCCATTACGTCATGCTTCAGAAATGTGGAAAATGGTCCGTTTTCAAATGTTTTATTTTTGAACGTCAGTTCACATTTGTAGGTGGATCATCAGTGTTAGAGCTAAAATTAGCATGTTTAAAGTGATTTTCATGCTTCCAGGGGCTCGGGAAGTTAATTAAATACCATTTGGAGGCATTTAATGTTCGAGCAAAAACGGCTGATTTTCGACAAAAGAGATAACACCCCCCCATTACGTCATGCTTCAGAAATGTGGAAAATGGTCCGTTTTCAAATGTTTTATTTTTGAACGTCAGTTCACATTTGTAGGTGGATCAACAGTGTTAGAGCTAAAATTAGCATGTTTAAAGTGATTTTCATGCTTCCAGGGGCTCGGGAAGTTAATTAAATACCATTTGGAGGCATTTAATGTTCGAGCAAAAACGGCTGATTTTCGACAAAAGAGATAACACCCCCCCATTAAGTCATGCTTCAGAAATGTGGAAAATGGTCCGTTTTCAAATGTTTTATTTTTGAACGTCAGTTCACATTTGTAGGTGGATCATCAGTGTTAGAGCTAAAATTAGCATGTTTAAAGTGATTTTCATGCTTCCAGGGGCTCGGGAAGTTAATTAAATACCATTTGGAGGCATTTAATGTTCGAGCAAAAACGGCTGATTTTCGACAAAAGAGATAACACCCCCCCATTACGTCATGCTTCAGAAATGTGGAAATGGTCCGTTTTCAAATGTTTTATTTTTGAACGTCAGTTCACATTTGTAGGTGGATCATCAGTGTTAGAGCTAAAATTAGCATGTTTAAAGTGATTTTCATGCTTCCAGGGGCCCAAAACACAAGATTTATGGAATGGTTAAAAGTGCATGAAAATGGCCAATTTACTCACTCTGAGTTCTCAAAAAGGGTTTCTTCACCCCGGGAAGTTAATTAAATACCATTTGGAGGCATTTAATGTTCGAGCAAAAACGGCTGATTTTCGACAAAAGAGATAACACCCCCCCATTACGTCATGCTTCAGAAATGTGGAAAATGGTCCGTTTTCAAATGTTTTATTTTTGAACGTCAGTTCACATTTGTAGGTGGATCATCAGTGTTAGAGCTAAAATTAGCATGTTTAAAGTGATTTTCATGTTTCCAGGGGCTCGGGAAGTTAATTAAATACCATTTGGAGGCATTTAATGTTCGAGCAAAAACGGCTGATTTTCGACAAAAGAGATAACACCCCCCCATTACGTCATGCTTCAGAAATGTGGAAAATGGTCCGTTTTCAAATGTTTTATTTTTGAACGTCAGTTCACATTTGTAGGTGGATCATCAGTGTTAGAGCTAAAATTAGCATGTTTGAAGTGATTTTCATGCTTCCAGGGGCCCAAAACACAAGATTTATGGAATGGTTAAAAGTGCATGAAAATGGCCAATTTACTCACTCTGAGTTCTCAAAAAGGGTTTCTTCACCCCGGGAAGTTAAATAAATACCATTTGGAGGCATTTAATGTTCGAGCAAAAACGGCTGATTTTCGACAAAAGAGATAACACCCCCCCATTACGTCATGCTTCAGAAATGTGGAAAATGGTCCGTTTTCAAATGTTTTATTTTTGAACGTCAGTTCACATTTGTAGGTGGATCATCAGTGTTAGAGCTAAAATTAGCATGTTTAAAGTGATTTTCATGCTTCCAGGGGCTCGGGAAGTTAATTAAATACCATTTGGAGGCATTTAATGTTCGACAAAAACGGCTGATTTTCGACAAAAGAGATAACACCCCCCCCATAACGTCATGCTTCAGAAATGTGGAAAATGGTCCGTTTTCAAATGTTTTATTTTTGAACGTCAGTTCACATTTGTAGGTGGATCATCAGTGTTAGAGCTAAAATTAGCATGTTTAAAGTGATTTTCATGCTTCCAGGGGCTCGGGAAGTTAATTAAATACCATTTGGAGGCATTTAATGTTCGAGCAAAAACGGCTGATTTTCGACAAAAGAGATAACACCCCCCATTACGTCATGCTTCAGAAATGTGGAAAATGGTCCGTTTTCAAATGTTTTATTTTTGAACGTCAGTTCACATTTGTAGGTGGATCATCAGTGTTAGAGCTAAAATTAGCATGTTTAAAGTGATTTTCATGCTTCCAGGGGCTCGGGAAGTTAATTAAATACCATTTGGAGGCATTTAATGTTCGAGCAAAAACGGCTGATTTTCGACAAAAGAGATAACACCCCCCCATTACGTCATGCTTCAGAAATGTGGAAAATGGTCCGTTTTCAAATGTTTTATTTTTGAACGTCAGTTCACATTTGTAGGTGGATCATCAGTGTTAGAGCTAAAATTAGCATGTTTAAAGTGATTTTCATGCTTCCAGGGGCCCAAAACACAAGATTTATGGAATGGTTAAAAGTGCATGAAAATGGCCAATTTACTCACTCTGAGTTCTCAAAAAGGGTTTCTTCACCCCGGGAAGTGAAATAAATACCATTTGGAGGCATTTAATGTTCGAGCAAAAACGGCTGATTTTCGACAAAAGAGATAACACCCCCCCATTACGTCATGCTTCAGAAATGTGGAAAATGATCCGTTTTCAAATGTTTTATTTTTGAACGTCAGTTCACATTTGTAGGTGGATCATCAGTGTTAGAGCTAAAATTAGCATGTTTAAAGTGATTTTCATGCTTCCAGGGGCTCGGGAAGTGAAATAAATACCATTTGGAGGCATTTAATGTTCGAGCAAAAACGGCTGATTTTCGACAAAAGAGATAACACCCCCCCATTACGTCATGCTTCAGAAATGTGGAAAATGGTCCGTTTTCAAATGTTTTATTTTTGAACGTCAGTTCACATTTGTAGGTGGATCATCAGTGTTAGAGCTAAAATTAGCATGTTTAAAGTGATTTTCATGCTTCCAGGGGCCCAAAACACAAGATTTATGGAATGGTTAAAAGTGCATGAAAATGGCCAATTTACTCACTCTGAGTTCTCAAAAAGGGTTTCTTCACCCCGGGAAGTTAATTAAATACCATTTGGAGGCATTTAATGTTCGAGCAAAAACGGCTGATTTTCGACAAAAGAGATAACACCCCCCATTACGTCATGCTTCAGAAATGTGGAAAATGGTCCGTTTTCAAATGTTTTATTTTTGAACGTCAGTTCACATTTGTAGGTGGATCAACAGTGTTAGAGCTAAAATTAGCATGTTTAAAGTGATTTTCATGCTTCCAGGGGCTCGGGAAGTTAATTAAATACCATTTGGAGGCATTTAATGTTCGAGCAAAAACGGCTGATTTTCGACAAAAGAGATAACACCCCCCCATTACGTCATGCTTCAGAAATGTGGAAAATGGTCCGTTTTCAAATGTTTTATTTTTGAACGTCAGTTCACATTTGTAGGTGGATCATCAGTGTTAGAGCTAAAATTAGCATGTTTAAAGTGATTTTCATGCTTCCAGGGGCTCGGGAAGTTAATTAAATACCATTTGGAGGCATTTAATGTTCGAGCAAAAACGGCTGATTTTCGACAAAAGAGATAACACCCCCCCATTACGTCATGCTTCAGAAATGTGGAAATGGTCCGTTTTCAAATGTTTTATTTTTGAACGTCAGTTCACATTTGTAGGTGGATCATCAGTGTTAGAGCTAAAATTAGCATGTTTAAAGTGATTTTCATGCTTCCAGGGGCCCAAAACACAAGATTTATGGAATGGTTAAAAGTGCATGAAAATGGCCAATTTACTCACTCTGAGTTCTCAAAAAGGGTTTCTTCACCCCGGGAAGTTAATTAAATACCATTTGGAGGCATTTAATGTTCGAGCAAAAACGGCTGATTTTCGACAAAAGAGATAACACCCCCCCATTACGTCATGCTTCAGAAATGTGGAAAATGGTCCGTTTTCAAATGTTTTATTTTTGAACGTCAGTTCACATTTGTAGGTGGATCATCAGTGTTAGAGCTAAAATTAGCATGTTTAAAGTGATTTTCATGCTTCCAGGGGCTCGGGAAGTTAATTAAATAACATTTGGAGGCATTTAATGTTCGAGCAAAAACGGCTGATTTTCGACAAAAGAGATAACACCCCCCCATTACGTCATGCTTCAGAAATGTGGAAAATGGTCCGTTTTCAAATGTTTTATTTTTGAACGTCAGTTCACATTTGTAGGTGGATCATCAGTGTTAGAGCTAAAATTAGCATGTTTAAAGTGATTTTCATGTTTCCAGGGGCTCGGGAAGTTAATTAAATACCATTTGGAGGCATTTAATGTTCGAGCAAAAACGGCTGATTTTCGACAAAAGAGATAACACCCCCCCATTACGTCATGCTTCAGAAATGTGGAAAATGGTCCGTTTTCAAATGTTTTATTTTTGAACGTCAGTTCACATTTGTAGGTGGATCATCAGTGTTAGAGCTAAAATTAGCATGTTTAAAGTGATTTTCATGCTTCCAGGGGCCCAAAACACAAGATTTATGGAATGGTTAAAAGTGCATGAAAATGGCCAATTTACTCACTCTGAGTTCTCAAAAAGGGTTTCTTCACCCCGGGAAGTTAATTAAATACCATTTGGAGGCATTTAATGTTCGAGCAAAAACGGCTGATTTTCGACAAAAGAGATAACACCCCCCCATTACGTCATGCTTCAGAAATGTGGAAAATGGTCCGTTTTCAAATGTTTTATTTTTGAACGTCAGTTCACATTTGTAGGTGGATCATCAGTGTTAGAGCTAAAATTAGCATGTTTAAAGTGATTTTCATGCTTCCAGGGGCTCGGGAAGTTAATTAAATACCATTTGGAGGCATTTAATGTTCGACAAAAACGGCTGATTTTCGACAAAAGAGATAACACCCCCCCCATAACGTCATGCTTCAGAAATGTGGAAAATGGTCCGTTTTCAAATGTTTTATTTTTGAACGTCAGTTCACATTTGTAGGTGGATCATCAGTGTTAGAGCTAAAATTAGCATGTTTAAAGTGATTTTCATGCTTCCAGGGGCTCGGGAAGTTAATTAAATACCATTTGGAGGCATTTAATGTTCGAGCAAAAACGGCTGATTTTCGACAAAAGAGATAACACCCCCCATTACGTCATGCTTCAGAAATGTGGAAAATGGTCCGTTTTCAAATGTTTTATTTTTGAACGTCAGTTCACATTTGTAGGTGGATCATCAGTGTTAGAGCTAAAATTAGCATGTTTAAAGTGATTTTCATGCTTCCAGGGGCTCGGGAAGTTAATTAAATACCATTTGGAGGCATTTAATGTTCGAGCAAAAACGGCTGATTTTCGACAAAAGAGATAACACCCCCCCATTACGTCATGCTTCAGAAATGTGGAAAATGGTCCGTTTTCAAATGTTTTATTTTTGAACGTCAGTTCACATTTGTAGGTGGATCATCAGTGTTAGAGCTAAAATTAGCATGTTTAAAGTGATTTTCATGCTTCCAGGGGCCCAAAACACAAGATTTATGGAATGGTTAAAAGTGCATGAAAATGGCCAATTTACTCACTCTGAGTTCTCAAAAAGGGTTTCTTCACCCCGGGAAGTGAAATAAATACCATTTGGAGGCATTTAATGTTCGAGCAAAAACGGCTGATTTTCGACAAAAGAGATAACACCCCCCCATTACGTCATGCTTCAGAAATGTGGAAAATGATCCGTTTTCAAATGTTTTATTTTTGAACGTCAGTTCACATTTGTAGGTGGATCATCAGTGTTAGAGCTAAAATTAGCATGTTTAAAGTGATTTTCATGCTTCCAGGGGCTCGGGAAGTGAAATAAATACCATTTGGAGGCATTTAATGTTCGAGCAAAAACGGCTGATTTTCGACAAAAGAGATAACACCCCCCCATTACGTCATGCTTCAGAAATGTGGAAAATGGTCCGTTTTCAAATGTTTTATTTTTGAACGTCAGTTCACATTTGTAGGTGGATCATCAGTGTTAGAGCTAAAATTAGCATGTTTAAAGTGATTTTCATGCTTCCAGGGGCCCAAAACACAAGATTTATGGAATGGTTAAAAGTGCATGAAAATGGCCAATTTACTCACTCTGAGTTCTCAAAAAGGGTTTCTTCACCCCGGGAAGTTAATTAAATACCATTTGGAGGCATTTAATGTTCGAGCAAAAACGGCTGATTTTCGACAAAAGAGATAACACCCCCCCATTACGTCATGCTTCAGAAATGTGGAAAATGGTCCGTTTTCAAATGTTTTATTTTTGAACGTCAGTTCACATTTGTAGGTGGATCATCAGTGTTAGAGCTAAAATTAGCATGTTTAAAGTGATTTTCATGCTTCCAGGGGCCCAAAACACAAGATTTATGGAATGGTTAAAAGTGCATGAAAATGGCCAATTTACTCACTCTGAGTTCTCAAAAAGGGTTTCTTCACCCCGGGAAGTTAATTAAATACCATTTGGAGGCATTTAATGTTCGAGCAAAAACTGCTGATTTTCGACAAAAGAGATAACACCCCCCCATTACGTCATGCTTCAGAAATGTGGAAAATGGTCCGTTTTCAAATGTTTTATTTTTGAACGTCAGTTCACATTTGTAGGTGGATCATCAGTGTTAGAGCTAAAATTAGCATGTTTAAAGTGATTTTCATGCTTCCAGGGGCTCGGGAAGTTAATTAAATACCATTTGGAGGCATTTAATGTTCGAGCAAAAACGGCTGATTTTCGACAAAAGAGATAACACCCCACCATTACGTCATGCTTCAGAAATGTGGAAAATGGTCCGTTTTCAAATGTTTTATTTTTGAACGTCAGTTCACATTTGTAGGTGGATCATCAGTGTTAGAGCTAAAATTAGCATGTTTAAAGTGATTTTCATGTTTCCAGGGGCTCGGGAAGTTAATTAAATACCATTTGGAGGCATTTAATGTTCGAGCAAAAACGGCTGATTTTCGACAAAAGAGATAACACCCCCCCATTACGTCATGCTTCAGAAATGTGGAAAATGGTCCGTTTTCAAATGTTTTATTTTTGAACGTCAGTTCACATTTGTAGGTGGATCATCAGTGTTAGAGCTAAAATTAGCATGTTTAAAGTGATTTTCATGCTTCCAGGGGCCCAAAACACAAGATTTATGGAATGGTTAAAAGTGCATGAAAATGGCCAATTTACTCACTCTGAGTTCTCAAAAAGGGTTTCTTCACCCCGGGAAGTTAATTAAATACCATTTGGAGGCATTTAATGTTCGAGCAAAAACGGCTGATTTTCGACAAAAGAGATAACACCCCCCCATTACGTCATGCTTCAGAAATGTGGAAAATGGTCCGTTTTCAAATGTTTTATTTTTGAACGTCAGTTCACATTTGTAGGTGGATCATCAGTGTTAGAGCTAAAATTAGCATGTTTAAAGTGATTTTCATGCTTCCAGGGGCTCGGGAAGTTAATTAAATACCATTTGGAGGCATTTAATGTTCGACAAAAACGGCTGATTTTCGACAAAAGAGATAACACCCCCCCCATAACGTCATGCTTCAGAAATGTGGAAAATGGTCCGTTTTCAAATGTTTTATTTTTGAACGTCAGTTCACATTTGTAGGTGGATCATCAGTGTTAGAGCTAAAATTAGCATGTTTAAAGTGATTTTCATGCTTCCAGGGGCTCGGGAAGTTAATTAAATACCATTTGGAGGCATTTAATGTTCGAGCAAAAACGGCTGATTTTCGACAAAAGAGATAACACCCCCCATTACGTCATGCTTCAGAAATGTGGAAAATGGTCCGTTTTCAAATGTTTTATTTTTGAACGTCAGTTCACATTTGTAGGTGGATCATCAGTGTTAGAGCTAAAATTAGCATGTTTAAAGTGATTTTCATGCTTCCAGGGGCTCGGGAAGTTAATTAAATACCATTTGGAGGCATTTAATGTTCGAGCAAAAACGGCTGATTTTCGACAAAAGAGATAACACCCCCCCATTACGTCATGCTTCAGAAATGTGGAAAATGGTCCGTTTTCAAATGTTTTATTTTTGAACGTCAGTTCACATTTGTAGGTGGATCATCAGTGTTAGAGCTAAAATTAGCATGTTTAAAGTGATTTTCATGCTTCCAGGGGCCCAAAACACAAGATTTATGGAATGGTTAAAAGTGCATGAAAATGGCCAATTTACTCACTCTGAGTTCTCAAAAAGGGTTTCTTCACCCCGGGAAGTGAAATAAATACCATTTGGAGGCATTTAATGTTCGAGCAAAAACGGCTGATTTTCGACAAAAGAGATAACACCCCCCCATTACGTCATGCTTCAGAAATGTGGAAAATGATCCGTTTTCAAATGTTTTATTTTTGAACGTCAGTTCACATTTGTAGGTGGATCATCAGTGTTAGAGCTAAAATTAGCATGTTTAAAGTGATTTTCATGCTTCCAGGGGCTCGGGAAGTGAAATAAATACCATTTGGAGGCATTTAATGTTCGAGCAAAAACGGCTGATTTTCGACAAAAGAGATAACACCCCCCCATTACGTCATGCTTCAGAAATGTGGAAAATGGTCCGTTTTCAAATGTTTTATTTTTGAACGTCAGTTCACATTTGTAGGTGGATCATCAGTGTTAGAGCTAAAATTAGCATGTTTAAAGTGATTTTCATGCTTCCAGGGGCCCAAAACACAAGATTTATGGAATGGTTAAAAGTGCATGAAAATGGCCAATTTACTCACTCTGAGTTCTCAAAAAGGGTTTCTTCACCCCGGGAAGTTAATTAAATACCATTTGGAGGCATTTAATGTTCGAGCAAAAACGGCTGATTTTCGACAAAAGAGATAACACCCCCCCATTACGTCATGCTTCAGAAATGTGGAAAATGGTCCGTTTTCAAATGTTTTATTTTTGAACGTCAGTTCACATTTGTAGGTGGATCATCAGTGTTAGAGCTAAAATTAGCATGTTTAAAGTGATTTTCATGCTTCCAGGGGCCCAAAACACAAGATTTATGGAATGGTTAAAAGTGCATGAAAATGGCCAATTTACTCACTCTGAGTTCTCAAAAAGGGTTTCTTCACCCCGGGAAGTTAATTAAATACCATTTGGAGGCATTTAATGTTCGAGCAAAAACTGCTGATTTTCGACAAAAGAGATAACACCCCCCCATTACGTCATGCTTCAGAAATGTGGAAAATGGTCCGTTTTCAAATGTTTTATTTTTGAACGTCAGTTCACATTTGTAGGTGGATCATCAGTGTTAGAGCTAAAATTAGCATGTTTAAAGTGATTTTCATGCTTCCAGGGGCTCGGGAAGTTAATTAAATACCATTTGGAGGCATTTAATGTTCGAGCAAAAACGGCTGATTTTCGACAAAAGAGATAACACCCCACCATTACGTCATGCTTCAGAAATGTGGAAAATGGTCCGTTTTCAAATGTTTTATTTTTGAACGTCAGTTCACATTTGTAGGTGGATCATCAGTGTTAGAGCTAAAATTAGCATGTTTAAAGTGATTTTCATGCTTCCAGGGGCCCAAAACACAAGATTTATGGAATGGTTAAAAGTGCATGAAAATGGCCAATTTACTCACTTTGAGTTCTCAAAAAGGGTTTCTTCACCCCGGGAAGTTAATTAAATACCATTTGGAGGCATTTAATGTTCGAGCAAAAACGGCTGATTTTCGACAAAAGAGATAACACCCCCCCATTACGTCATGCTTCAGAAATGTGGAAAATGGTCCGTTTTCAAATGTTTTATTTTTGAACGTCAGTTCACATTTGTAGGTGGATCATCAGTGTTAGAGCTAAAATTAGCATGTTTAAAGTGATTTTCATGCTTCCAGGGGCCCAAAACACAAGATTTATGGAATGGTTAAAAGTGCATGAAAATGGCCAATTTACTCACTCTGAGTTCTCAAAAAGGGTTTCTTCACCCTGGGAAGTTAATTAAATACCATTTGGAGGCATTTAATGTTCGAGCAAAAACGGCTGATTTTCGACAAAAGAGATAACACCCCCCCATTACGTCATGCTTCAGAAATGTGGAAAATGGTCCGTTTTCAAATGTTTTATCTTTGAACGTCAGTTCACATTTGTAGGTGGATCATCAGTGTTAGAGCTAAAATTAGCATGTTTAAAGTGATTTTCATGCTTCCAGGGGCTCGGGAAGGTAATTAAATACCATTTGGGGGCATTTAATGTTCGAGCAAAAACGGCTGATTTTCGACAAAAGAGATAACACCCCCCCCATTACGTCATGCTTCAGAAATGTGGAAAATGGTCCGTTTTCAAATGTTTTATTTTTGAACGTCAGTTCACATTTGTAGGTGGATCAACAGTGTTAGAGCTAAAATTAGCATGTTTAAAGTGATTTTCATGCTTCCAGGGGCTCGGGAAGTTAATTAAATACCATTTGGAGGCATTTAATGTTCGAGCAAAAACGGCTGATTTTCGACAAAAGAGATAACACCCCCCCATTACGTCATGCTTCAGAAATGTGGAAAATGGTCCGTTTTCAAATGTTTTATTTTTGAACGTCAGTTCACATTTGTAGGTGGATCATCAGTGTTAGAGCTAAAATTAGCATGTTTAAAGTGATTTTCATGCTTCCAGGGGCTCGGGAAGTTAATTAAATACCATTTGGAGGCATTTAATGTTCGAGCAAAAACGGCTGATTTTCGACAAAAGAGATAACACCCCCCCATTACGTCATGCTTCAGAAATGTGGAAAATGGTCCGTTTTCAAATGTTTTATTTTTGAACGTCAGTTCACATTTGTAGGTGGATCATCAGTGTTAGAGCTAAAATTAGCATGTTTAAAGTGATTTTCATGCTTCCAGGGGCTCGGGAAGTTAATTAAATACCATTTGGAGGCATTTAATGTTCGAGCAAAAACGGCTGATTTTCGACAAAAGAGATAACACCCCCCCATTACGTCATGCTTCAGAAATGTGGAAAATGGTCCGTTTTCAAATGTTTTATTTTTGAACGTCAGTTCACATTTGTAGGTGGATCATCAGTGTTAGAGCTAAAATTAGCATGTTTAAAGTGATTTTCATGCTTCCAGGGGCCCAAAACACAAGATTTATGGAATGGGTAAAAGTGCATGAAAATGGCCAATTTACTCACTCTGAGTTCTCAAAAAGGGTTTCTTCACCCCGGGAAGTTAATTAAATACCATTTGGAGGCATTTAATGTTCGAGCAAAAACGGCTGATTTTCGACAAAAGAGATAACACCCCCCCATTACGTCATGCTTCAGAAATGTGGAAAATGGTCCGTTTTCAAATGTTTTATTTTTGAACGTCAGTTCACATTTGTAGGTGGATCATCAGTGTTAGAGCTAAAATTAGCATGTTTAAAGTGATTTTCATGCTTCCAGGGGCTCGGGAAGTTAATTAAATACCATTTGGAGGCATTTAATGTTCGAGCAAAAACGGCTGATTTTCGACAAAAGAGATAACACCCCCCCATTACGTCATGCTTCAGAAATGTGGAAAATGGTCCGTTTTCAAATGTTTTATTTTTGAACGTCAGTTCACATTTGTAGGTGGATCATCAGTGTTAGAGCTAAAATTAGCATGTTTAAAGTGATTTTCATGCTTCCAGGGGCTCGGGAAGTTAATTGAATACCATTTGGAGGCATTTAATGTTCGAGCAAAAACGGCTGATTTTCGACAAAAGAGATAACACCCCACCATTACGTCATGCTTCAGAAATGTGGAAAATGGTCCGTTTTCAAATGTTTTATTTTTGAACGTCAGTTCACATTTGTAGGTGGATCATCAGTGTTAGAGCTAAAATTAGCATGTTTAAAGTGATTTTCATGCTTCCAGGGGCCCAAAACACAAGATTTATGGAATGGTTAAAAGTGCATGAAAATGGCCAATTTACTCACTCTGAGTTTTCAAAAAGGGTTTCTTCACCCCGGGAAGTTAATTAAATACCATTTGGAGGCATTTAATGTTCGAGCAAAAACGGCTGATTTTCGACAAAAGAGATAACACCCCCCCATTACGTCATGCTTCAGAAATGTGGAAAATGGTCCGTTTTCAAATGTTTTATTTTTGAACGTCAGTTCACATTTGTAGGTGGATCATCAGTGTTAGAGCTAAAATTAGCATGTTTAAAGTGATTTTCATGCTTCCAGGGGCTCGGGAAGTTAATTAAATACCATTTGGAGGCATTTAATGTTCGAGCAAAAACGGCTGATTTTCGACAAAAGAGATAACACCCCCCCATTACGTCATGCTTCAGAAATGTGGAAAATGGTCCGTTTTCAAATGTTTTATTTTTGAACGTCAGTTCACATTTGTAGGTGGATCATCAGTGTTAGAGCTAAAATTAGCATGTTTAAAGTGATTTTCATGCTTCCAGGGGCTCGGGAAGTTAATTAAATACCATTTGGGGGCATTTAATGTTCGAGCAAAAACGGCTGATTTTCGACAAAAGAGATAACACCCCCCCCATTACGTCATGCTTCAGAAATGTGGAAAATGGTCCGTTTTCAAATGTTTTATTTTTGAACGTCAGTTCACATTTGTAGGTGGATCAACAGTGTTAGAGCTAAAATTAGCATGTTTAAAGTGATTTTCATGCTTCCAGGGGCTCGGGAAGTTAATTAAATACCATTTGGAGGCATTTAATGTTCGAGCAAAAACGGCTGATTTTCGACAAAAGAGATAACACCCCCCCATTACGTCATGCTTCAGAAATGTGGAAAATGGTCCGTTTTCAAATGTTTTATTTTTGAACGTCAGTTCACATTTGTAGGTGGATCATCAGTGTTAGAGCTAAAATTAGCATGTTTAAAGTGATTTTCATGCTTCCAGGGGCTCGGGAAGTTAATTAAATACCATTTGGAGGCATTTAATGTTCGAGCAAAAACGGCTGATTTTCGACAAAAGAGATAACACCCCCCCATTACGTCATGCTTCAGAAATGTGGAAAATGGTCCGTTTTCAAATGTTTTATTTTTGAACGTCAGTTCACATTTGTAGGTGGATCATCAGTGTTAGAGCTAAAATTAGCATGTTTAAAGTGATTTTCATGCTTCCAGGGGCCCAAAACACAAGATTTATGGAATGGTTAAAAGTGCATGAAAATGGCCAATTTACTCACTCTGAGTTCTCAAAAAGGGTTTCTTCACCCCGGGAAGTGAAATAAATACCATTTGGAGGCATTTAATGTTCGAGCAAAAACGGCTGATTTTCGACAAAAGAGATAACACCCCCCCATTACGTCATGCTTCAGAAATGTGGAAAATGATCCGTTTTCAAATGTTTTATTTTTGAACGTCAGTTCACATTTGTAGGTGGATCATCAGTGTTAGAGCTAAAATTAGCATGTTTAAAGTGATTTTCATGCTTCCAGGGGCTCGGGAAGTGAAATAAATACCATTTGGAGGCATTTAATGTTCGAGCAAAAACGGCTGATTTTCGACAAAAGAGATAACACCCCCCCATTACGTCATGCTTCAGAAATGTGGAAAATGGTCCGTTTTCAAATGTTTTATTTTTGAACGTCAGTTCACATTTGTAGGTGGATCATCAGTGTTAGAGCTAAAATTAGCATGTTTAAAGTGATTTTCATGCTTCCAGGGGCCCAAAACACAAGATTTATGGAATGGTTAAAAGTGCATGAAAATGGCCAATTTACTCACTCTGAGTTCTCAAAAAGGGTTTCTTCACCCCGGGAAGTTAATTAAATACCATTTGGAGGCATTTAATGTTCGAGCAAAAACGGCTGATTTTCGACAAAAGAGATAACACCCCCCCATTACGTCATGCTTCAGAAATGTGGAAAATGGTCCGTTTTCAAATGTTTTATTTTTGAACGTCAGTTCACATTTGTAGGTGGATCATCAGTGTTAGAGCTAAAATTAGCATGTTTAAAGTGATTTTCATGCTTCCAGGGGCCCAAAACACAAGATTTATGGAATGGTTAAAAGTGCATGAAAATGGCCAATTTACTCACTCTGAGTTCTCAAAAAGGGTTTCTTCACCCCGGGAAGTTAATTAAATACCATTTGGAGGCATTTAATGTTCGAGCAAAAACTGCTGATTTTCGACAAAAGAGATAACACCCCCCCATTACGTCATGCTTCAGAAATGTGGAAAATGGTCCGTTTTCAAATGTTTTATTTTTGAACGTCAGTTCACATTTGTAGGTGGATCATCAGTGTTAGAGCTAAAATTAGCATGTTTAAAGTGATTTTCATGCTTCCAGGGGCTCGGGAAGTTAATTAAATACCATTTGGAGGCATTTAATGTTCGAGCAAAAACGGCTGATTTTCGACAAAAGAGATAACACCCCACCATTACGTCATGCTTCAGAAATGTGGAAAATGGTCCGTTTTCAAATGTTTTATTTTTGAACGTCAGTTCACATTTGTAGGTGGATCATCAGTGTTAGAGCTAAAATTAGCATGTTTAAAGTGATTTTCATGCTTCCAGGGGCCCAAAACACAAGATTTATGGAATGGTTAAAAGTGCATGAAAATGGCCAATTTACTCACTTTGAGTTCTCAAAAAGGGTTTCTTCACCCCGGGAAGTTAATTAAATACCATTTGGAGGCATTTAATGTTCGAGCAAAAACGGCTGATTTTCGACAAAAGAGATAACACCCCCCCATTACGTCATGCTTCAGAAATGTGGAAAATGGTCCGTTTTCAAATGTTTTATTTTTGAACGTCAGTTCACATTTGTAGGTGGATCATCAGTGTTAGAGCTAAAATTAGCATGTTTAAAGTGATTTTCATGCTTCCAGGGGCCCAAAACACAAGATTTATGGAATGGTTAAAAGTGCATGAAAATGGCCAATTTACTCACTCTGAGTTCTCAAAAAGGGTTTCTTCACCCTGGGAAGTTAATTAAATACCATTTGGAGGCATTTAATGTTCGAGCAAAAACGGCTGATTTTCGACAAAAGAGATAACACCCCCCCATTACGTCATGCTTCAGAAATGTGGAAAATGGTCCGTTTTCAAATGTTTTATCTTTGAACGTCAGTTCACATTTGTAGGTGGATCATCAGTGTTAGAGCTAAAATTAGCATGTTTAAAGTGATTTTCATGCTTCCAGGGGCTCGGGAAGTTAATTAAATACCATTTGGGGGCATTTAATGTTCGAGCAAAAACGGCTGATTTTCGACAAAAGAGATAACACCCCCCCCCATTACGTCATGCTTCAGAAATGTGGAAAATGGTCCGTTTTCAAATGTTTTATTTTTGAACGTCAGTTCACATTTGTAGGTGGATCAACAGTGTTAGAGCTAAAATTAGCATGTTTAAAGTGATTTTCATGCTTCCAGGGGCTCGGGAAGTTAATTAAATACCATTTGGAGGCATTTAATGTTCGAGCAAAAACGGCTGATTTTCGACAAAAGAGATAACACCCCCCCATTACGTCATGCTTCAGAAATGTGGAAAATGGTCCGTTTTCAAATGTTTTATTTTTGAACGTCAGTTCACATTTGTAGGTGGATCATCAGTGTTAGAGCTAAAATTAGCATGTTTAAAGTGATTTTCATGCTTCCAGGGGCTCGGGAAGTTAATTAAATACCATTTGGAGGCATTTAATGTTCGAGCAAAAACGGCTGATTTTCGACAAAAGAGATAACACCCCCCATTACGTCATGCTTCAGAAATGTGGAAAATGGTCCGTTTTCAAATGTTTTATTTTTGAACGTCAGTTCACATTTGTAGGTGGATCATCAGTGTTAGAGCTAAAATTAGCATGTTTAAAGTGATTTTCATGCTTCCAGGGGCTCGGGAAGTTAATTAAATACCATTTGGAGGCATTTAATGTTCGAGCAAAAACGGCTGATTTTCGACAAAAGAGATAACACCCCCCATTACGTCATGCTTCAGAAATGTGGAAAATGGTCCGTTTTCAAATGTTTTATTTTTGAACGTCAGTTCACATTTGTAGGTGGATCATCAGTGTTAGAGCTAAAATTAGCATGTTTAAAGTGATTTTCATGCTTCCAGGGGCCCAAAACACAAGATTTATGGAATGGTTAAAAGTGCATGAAAATGGCCAATTTACTCACTCTGAGTTCTCAAAAAGGGTTTCTTCACCCCGGGAAGTTAATTAAATACCATTTGGAGGCATTTAATGTTCGAGCAAAAACGGCTGATTTTCGACAAAAGAGATAACACCCCCCCATTACGTCATGCTTCAGAAATGTGGAAAATGGTCCGTTTTCAAATGTTTTATTTTTGAACGTCAGTTCACATTTGTAGGTGGATCATCAGTGTTAGAGCTAAAATTAGCATGTTTCAAATGATTTTCATGCTTCCAGGGGCTCGGGAAGTTAATTAAATACCATTTGGAGGCATTTAATGTTCGAGCAAAAACGGCTGATTTTCGACAAAAGAGATAACACCCCCCCCATTACGTCATGCTTCAGAAATGTGGAAAATGGTCCGTTTTCAAATGTTTTATTTTTGAACGTCAGTTCACATTTGTAGGTGGATCATCAGTGTTAGAGCTAAAATTAGCATGTTTAAAGTGATTTTCATGCTTCCAGGGGCTCGGGAAGTTAATTAAATACCATTTGGAGGCATTTAATGTTCGAGCAAAAACGGCTGATTTTCGACAAAAGAGATAACACCCCCCCATTACGTCATGCTTCAGAAATGTGGAAATGGTCCGTTTTCAAATGTTTTATTTTTGAATGTCAGTTCACATTTGTAGGTGGATCATCAGTGTTAGAGCTAAAATTAGCATGTTTAAAGTGATTTTCATGCTTCCAGGGGCCCAAAACACAAGATTTATGGAATGGTTAAAAGTGCATGAAAATGGCCAATTTACTCACTCTGAGTTCTCAAAAAGGGTTTCTTCACCCCGGGAAGTTAATTAAATACCATTTGGAGGCATTTAATGTTCGAGCAAAAACGGCTGATTTTCGACAAAAGAGATAACACCCCCCCATTACGTCATGCTTCAGAAATGTGGAAAATGGTCCGTTTTCAAATGTTTTATTTTTGAACGTCAGTTCACATTTGTAGGTGGATCATCAGTGTTAGAGCTAAAATTAGCATGTTTAAAGTGATTTTCATGCTTCCAGGGGCTCGGGAAGTTAATTAAATAACATTTGGAGGCATTTAATGTTCGAGCAAAAACGGCTGATTTTCGACAAAAGAGATAACACCCCCCCATTACGTCATGCTTCAGAAATGTGGAAAATGGTCCGTTTTCAAATGTTTTATTTTTGAACGTCAGTTCACATTTGTAGGTGGATCATCAGTGTTAGAGCTAAAATTAGCATGTTTAAAGTGATTTTCATGTTTCCAGGGGCTCGGGAAGTTAATTAAATACCATTTGGAGGCATTTAATGTTCGAGCAAAAACGGCTGATTTTCGACAAAAGAGATAACACCCCCCCATTACGTCATGCTTCAGAAATGTGGAAAATGGTCCGTTTTCAAATGTTTTATTTTTGAACGTCAGTTCACATTTGTAGGTGGATCATCAGTGTTAGAGCTAAAATTAGCATGTTTAAAGTGATTTTCATGCTTCCAGGGGCCCAAAACACAAGATTTATGGAATGGTTAAAAGTGCATGAAAATGGCCAATTTACTCACTCTGAGTTCTCAAAAAGGGTTTCTTCACCCCGGGAAGTTAATTAAATACCATTTGGAGGCATTTAATGTTCGAGCAAAAACGGCTGATTTTCGACAAAAGAGATAACACCCCCCCATTACGTCATGCTTCAGAAATGTGGAAAATGGTCCGTTTTCAAATGTTTTATTTTTGAACGTCAGTTCACATTTGTAGGTGGATCATCAGTGTTAGAGCTAAAATTAGCATGTTTCAAATGATTTTCATGCTTCCAGGGGCTCGGGAAGTTAATTAAATACCATTTGGAGGCATTTAATGTTCGAGCAAAAACGGCTGATTTTCGACAAAAGAGATAACACCCCCCCCATTACGTCATGCTTCAGAAATGTGGAAAATGGTCCGTTTTCAAATGTTTTATTTTTGAACGTCAGTTCACATTTGTAGGTGGATCATCAGTGTTAGAGCTAAAATTAGCATGTTTAAAGTGATTTTCATGCTTCCAGGGGCTCGGGAAGTTAATTAAATACCATTTGGAGGCATTTAATGTTCGAGCAAAAACGGCTGATTTTCGACAAAAGAGATAACACCCCCCCATTACGTCATGCTTCAGAAATGTGGAAATGGTCCGTTTTCAAATGTTTTATTTTTGAATGTCAGTTCACATTTGTAGGTGGATCATCAGTGTTAGAGCTAAAATTAGCATGTTTAAAGTGATTTTCATGCTTCCAGGGGCCCAAAACACAAGATTTATGGAATGGTTAAAAGTGCATGAAAATGGCCAATTTACTCACTCTGAGTTCTCAAAAAGGGTTTCTTCACCCCGGGAAGTTAATTAAATACCATTTGGAGGCATTTAATGTTCGAGCAAAAACGGCTGATTTTCGACAAAAGAGATAACACCCCCCCATTACGTCATGCTTCAGAAATGTGGAAAATGGTCCGTTTTCAAATGTTTTATTTTTGAACGTCAGTTCACATTTGTAGGTGGATCATCAGTGTTAGAGCTAAAATTAGCATGTTTAAAGTGATTTTCATGCTTCCAGGGGCTCGGGAAGTTAATTAAATAACATTTGGAGGCATTTAATGTTCGAGCAAAAACGGCTGATTTTCGACAAAAGAGATAACACCCCCCCATTACGTCATGCTTCAGAAATGTGGAAAATGGTCCGTTTTCAAATGTTTTATTTTTGAACGTCAGTTCACATTTGTAGGTGGATCATCAGTGTTAGAGCTAAAATTAGCATGTTTAAAGTGATTTTCATGTTTCCAGGGGCTCGGGAAGTTAATTAAATACCATTTGGAGGCATTTAATGTTCGAGCAAAAACGGCTGATTTTCGACAAAAGAGATAACACCCCCCCATTACGTCATGCTTCAGAAATGTGGAAAATGGTCCGTTTTCAAATGTTTTATTTTTGAACGTCAGTTCACATTTGTAGGTGGATCATCAGTGTTAGAGCTAAAATTAGCATGTTTAAAGTGATTTTCATGCTTCCAGGGGCCCAAAACACAAGATTTATGGAATGGTTAAAAGTGCATGAAAATGGCCAATTTACTCACTCTGAGTTCTCAAAAAGGGTTTCTTCACCCCGGGAAGTTAATTAAATACCATTTGGAGGCATTTAATGTTCGAGCAAAAACGGCTGATTTTCGACAAAAGAGATAACACCCCCCCATTACGTCATGCTTCAGAAATGTGGAAAATGGTCCGTTTTCAAATGTTTTATTTTTGAACGTCAGTTCACATTTGTAGGTGGATCATCAGTGTTAGAGCTAAAATTAGCATGTTTAAAGTGATTTTCATGCTTCCAGGGGCTCGGGAAGTTAATTAAATACCATTTGGAGGCATTTAATGTTCGAGCAAAAACGGCTGATTTTCGACAAAAGAGATAACACCCCCCCATTACGTCATGCTTCAGAAATGTGGAAAATGGTCCGTTTTCAAATGTTTTATTTTTGAACGTCAGTTCACATTTGTAGGTGGATCATCAGTGTTAGAGCTAAAATTAGCATGTTTAAAGTGATTTTCATGCTTCCAGGGGCTCGGGAAGTTAATTAAATACCATTTGGAGGCATTTAATGTTCGAGCAAAAACGGCTGATTTTCGACAAAAGAGATAACACCCCCCCCATAACGTCATGCTTCAGAAATGTGGAAAATGGTCCGTTTTCAAATGTTTTATTTTTGAACGTCAGTTCACATTTGTAGGTGGATCATCAGTGTTAGAGCTAAAATTAGCATGTTTAAAGTGATTTTCATGCTTCCAGGGGCTCGGGAAGTTAATTAAATACCATTTGGAGGCATTTAATGTTCGAGCAAAAACGGCTGATTTTCGACAAAAGAGATAACACCCCCCATTACGTCATGCTTCAGAAATGTGGAAAATGGTCCGTTTTCAAATGTTTTATTTTTGAACGTCAGTTCACATTTGTAGGTGGATCATCAGTGTTAGAGCTAAAATTAGCATGTTTAAAGTGATTTTCATGCTTCCAGGGGCTCGGGAAGTTAATTAAATACCATTTGGAGGCATTTAATGTTCGAGCAAAAACGGCTGATTTTCGACAAAAGAGATAACACCCCCCCATTACGTCATGCTTCAGAAATGTGGAAAATGGTCCGTTTTCAAATGTTTTATTTTTGAACGTCAGTTCACATTTGTAGGTGGATCATCAGTGTTAGAGCTAAAATTAGCATGTTTAAAGTGATTTTCATGCTTCCAGGGGCCCAAAACACAAGATTTATGGAATGGTTAAAAGTGCATGAAAATGGCCAATTTACTCACTCTGAGTTCTCAAAAAGGGTTTCTTCACCCCGGGAAGTTAATTAAATACCATTTGGAGGCATTTAATGTTCGAGCAAAAACGGCTGATTTTCGACAAAAGAGATAACACCCCCCCCATTACGTCATGCTTCAGAAATGTGGAAAATGGTCCGTTTTCAAATGTTTTATTTTTGAACGTCAGTTCACATTTGTAGGTGGATCATCAGTGTTAGAGCTAAAATTAGCATCTTTAAAGTGATTTTCATGCTTCCAGGGGCCCAAAACACAAGATTTATGGAATGGTTAAAAGTGCATGAAAATGGCCAATTTACTCACTCTGAGTTCTCAAAAAGGGTTTCTTCACCCCGGGAAGTTAATTAAATACCATTTGGAGGCATTTAATGTTCGAGCAAAAACGGCTGATTTTCGACAAAAGAGATAACACCCCCCCATTACGTCATGCTTCAGAAATGTGGAAAATGGTCCGTTTTCAAATGTTTTATTTTTGAACGTCAGTTCACATTTGTAGGTGGATCATCAGTGTTAGAGCTAAAATTAGCATGTTTAAAGTGATTTTCATGCTTTCAGGGGCTCGGGAAGTTAATTAAATACCATTTGGGGGCATTTAATGTTCGAGCAAAAACGGCTGATTTTCGACAAAAGAGATAACACCCCCCCCATTACGTCATGCTTCAGAAATGTGGAAAATGGTCCGTTTTCAAATGTTTTATTTTTGAACGTCAGTTCACATTTGTAGGTGGATCAACAGTGTTAGGGCTAAAATTAGCATGTTTAAAGTGATTTTCATGCTTCCAGGGGCTCGGGAAGTTAATTAAATACCATTTGGAGGCATTTAATGTTCGAGCAAAAACGGCTGATTTTCGACAAAAGAGATAACACCCCCCCATTACGTCATGCTTCAGAAATGTGGAAAATGGTCCGTTTTCAAATGTTTTATTTTTGAACGTCAGTTCACATTTGTAGGTGGATCATCAGTGTTAGAGCTAAAATTAGCATGTTTAAAGTGATTTTCATGCTTCCAGGGGCTCGGGAAGTTAATTAAAGACCATTTGGAGGCATTTAATGTTCGAGCAAAAACGGCTGATTTTCGACAAAAGAGATAACACCCCCCCATTACGTCATGCTTCAGAAATGTGGAAAATGGTCCGTTTTCAAATGTTTTATTTTTGAACGTCAGTTCACATTTGTAGGTGGATCATCAGTGTTAGAGCTAAAATTAGCATGTTTAAAGTGATTTTCATGCTTCCAGGGGCCCAAAACACAAGATTTATGGAATGGTTAAAAGTGCATGAAAATGGCCAATTTACTCACTCTGAGTTCTCAAAAAGGGTTTCTTCACCCTGGGAAGTTAATTAAATACCATTTGGAGGCATTTAATGTTCGAGCAAAAACGGCTGATTTTCGACAAAAGAGATAACACCCCCCCATTACGTCATGCTTCAGAAATGTGGAAAATGGTCCGTTTTCAAATGTTTTATCTTTGAACGTCAGTTCACATTTGTAGGTGGATCATCAGTGTTAGAGCTAAAATTAGCATGTTTAAAGTGATTTTCATGCTTCCAGGGGCTCGGGAAGTTAATTAAATACCATTTGGGGGCATTTAATGTTCGAGCAAAAACGGCTGATTTTCGACAAAAGAGATAACACCCCCCCCATTACGTCATGCTTCAGAAATGTGGAAAATGGTCCGTTTTCAAATGTTTTATTTTTGAACGTCAGTTCACATTTGTAGGTGGATCAACAGTGTTAGAGCTAAAATTAGCATGTTTAAAGTGATTTTCATGCTTCCAGGGGCTCGGGAAGTTAATTAAATACCATTTGGAGGCATTTAATGTTCGAGCAAAAACGGCTGATTTTCGACAAAAGAGATAACACCCCCCCATTACGTCATGCTTCAGAAATGTGGAAAATGGTCCGTTTTCAAATGTTTTATTTTTGAACGTCAGTTCACATTTGTAGGTGGATCATCAGTGTTAGAGCTAAAATTAGCATGTTTAAAGTGATTTTCATGCTTCCAGGGGCTCGGGAAGTTAATTAAATACCATTTGGAGGCATTTAATGTTCGAGCAAAAACGGCTGATTTTCGACAAAAGAGATAACACCCCCCATTACGTCATGCTTCAGAAATGTGGAAAATGGTCCGTTTTCAAATGTTTTATTTTTGAACGTCAGTTCACATTTGTAGGTGGATCATCAGTGTTAGAGCTAAAATTAGCATGTTTAAAGTGATTTTCATGCTTCCAGGGGCTCGGGAAGTTAATTAAATACCATTTGGAGGCATTTAATGTTCGAGCAAAAACGGCTGATTTTCGACAAAAGAGATAACACCCCCCATTACGTCATGCTTCAGAAATGTGGAAAATGGTCCGTTTTCAAATGTTTTATTTTTGAACGTCAGTTCACATTTGTAGGTGGATCATCAGTGTTAGAGCTAAAATTAGCATGTTTAAAGTGATTTTCATGCTTCCAGGGGCCCAAAACACAAGATTTATGGAATGGTTAAAAGTGCATGAAAATGGCCAATTTACTCACTCTGAGTTCTCAAAAAGGGTTTCTTCACCCCGGGAAGTTAATTAAATACCATTTGGAGGCATTTAATGTTCGAGCAAAAACGGCTGATTTTCGACAAAAGAGATAACACCCCCCCATTACGTCATGCTTCAGAAATGTGGAAAATGGTCCGTTTTCAAATGTTTTATTTTTGAACGTCAGTTCACATTTGTAGGTGGATCATCAGTGTTAGAGCTAAAATTAGCATGTTTCAAATGATTTTCATGCTTCCAGGGGCTCGGGAAGTTAATTAAATACCATTTGGAGGCATTTAATGTTCGAGCAAAAACGGCTGATTTTCGACAAAAGAGATAACACCCCCCCCATTACGTCATGCTTCAGAAATGTGGAAAATGGTCCGTTTTCAAATGTTTTATTTTTGAACGTCAGTTCACATTTGTAGGTGGATCATCAGTGTTAGAGCTAAAATTAGCATGTTTAAAGTGATTTTCATGCTTCCAGGGGCTCGGGAAGTTAATTAAATACCATTTGGAGGCATTTAATGTTCGAGCAAAAACGGCTGATTTTCGACAAAAGAGATAACACCCCCCCATTACGTCATGCTTCAGAAATGTGGAAATGGTCCGTTTTCAAATGTTTTATTTTTGAATGTCAGTTCACATTTGTAGGTGGATCATCAGTGTTAGAGCTAAAATTAGCATGTTTAAAGTGATTTTCATGCTTCCAGGGGCCCAAAACACAAGATTTATGGAATGGTTAAAAGTGCATGAAAATGGCCAATTTACTCACTCTGAGTTCTCAAAAAGGGTTTCTTCACCCCGGGAAGTTAATTAAATACCATTTGGAGGCATTTAATGTTCGAGCAAAAACGGCTGATTTTCGACAAAAGAGATAACACCCCCCCATTACGTCATGCTTCAGAAATGTGGAAAATGGTCCGTTTTCAAATGTTTTATTTTTGAACGTCAGTTCACATTTGTAGGTGGATCATCAGTGTTAGAGCTAAAATTAGCATGTTTAAAGTGATTTTCATGCTTCCAGGGGCTCGGGAAGTTAATTAAATAACATTTGGAGGCATTTAATGTTCGAGCAAAAACGGCTGATTTTCGACAAAAGAGATAACACCCCCCCATTACGTCATGCTTCAGAAATGTGGAAAATGGTCCGTTTTCAAATGTTTTATTTTTGAACGTCAGTTCACATTTGTAGGTGGATCATCAGTGTTAGAGCTAAAATTAGCATGTTTAAAGTGATTTTCATGTTTCCAGGGGCTCGGGAAGTTAATTAAATACCATTTGGAGGCATTTAATGTTCGAGCAAAAACGGCTGATTTTCGACAAAAGAGATAACACCCCCCCATTACGTCATGCTTCAGAAATGTGGAAAATGGTCCGTTTTCAAATGTTTTATTTTTGAACGTCAGTTCACATTTGTAGGTGGATCATCAGTGTTAGAGCTAAAATTAGCATGTTTAAAGTGATTTTCATGCTTCCAGGGGCCCAAAACACAAGATTTATGGAATGGTTAAAAGTGCATGAAAATGGCCAATTTACTCACTCTGAGTTCTCAAAAAGGGTTTCTTCACCCCGGGAAGTTAATTAAATACCATTTGGAGGCATTTAATGTTCGAGCAAAAACGGCTGATTTTCGACAAAAGAGATAACACCCCCCCATTACGTCATGCTTCAGAAATGTGGAAAATGGTCCGTTTTCAAATGTTTTATTTTTGAACGTCAGTTCACATTTGTAGGTGGATCATCAGTGTTAGAGCTAAAATTAGCATGTTTCAAATGATTTTCATGCTTCCAGGGGCTCGGGAAGTTAATTAAATACCATTTGGAGGCATTTAATGTTCGAGCAAAAACGGCTGATTTTCGACAAAAGAGATAACACCCCCCCCATTACGTCATGCTTCAGAAATGTGGAAAATGGTCCGTTTTCAAATGTTTTATTTTTGAACGTCAGTTCACATTTGTAGGTGGATCATCAGTGTTAGAGCTAAAATTAGCATGTTTAAAGTGATTTTCATGCTTCCAGGGGCTCGGGAAGTTAATTAAATACCATTTGGAGGCATTTAATGTTCGAGCAAAAACGGCTGATTTTCGACAAAAGAGATAACACCCCCCCATTACGTCATGCTTCAGAAATGTGGAAATGGTCCGTTTTCAAATGTTTTATTTTTGAATGTCAGTTCACATTTGTAGGTGGATCATCAGTGTTAGAGCTAAAATTAGCATGTTTAAAGTGATTTTCATGCTTCCAGGGGCCCAAAACACAAGATTTATGGAATGGTTAAAAGTGCATGAAAATGGCCAATTTACTCACTCTGAGTTCTCAAAAAGGGTTTCTTCACCCCGGGAAGTTAATTAAATACCATTTGGAGGCATTTAATGTTCGAGCAAAAACGGCTGATTTTCGACAAAAGAGATAACACCCCCCCATTACGTCATGCTTCAGAAATGTGGAAAATGGTCCGTTTTCAAATGTTTTATTTTTGAACGTCAGTTCACATTTGTAGGTGGATCATCAGTGTTAGAGCTAAAATTAGCATGTTTAAAGTGATTTTCATGCTTCCAGGGGCTCGGGAAGTTAATTAAATAACATTTGGAGGCATTTAATGTTCGAGCAAAAACGGCTGATTTTCGACAAAAGAGATAACACCCCCCCATTACGTCATGCTTCAGAAATGTGGAAAATGGTCCGTTTTCAAATGTTTTATTTTTGAACGTCAGTTCACATTTGTAGGTGGATCATCAGTGTTAGAGCTAAAATTAGCATGTTTAAAGTGATTTTCATGTTTCCAGGGGCTCGGGAAGTTAATTAAATACCATTTGGAGGCATTTAATGTTCGAGCAAAAACGGCTGATTTTCGACAAAAGAGATAACACCCCCCCATTACGTCATGCTTCAGAAATGTGGAAAATGGTCCGTTTTCAAATGTTTTATTTTTGAACGTCAGTTCACATTTGTAGGTGGATCATCAGTGTTAGAGCTAAAATTAGCATGTTTAAAGTGATTTTCATGCTTCCAGGGGCCCAAAACACAAGATTTATGGAATGGTTAAAAGTGCATGAAAATGGCCAATTTACTCACTCTGAGTTCTCAAAAAGGGTTTCTTCACCCTGGGAAGTTAATTAAATACCATTTGGAGGCATTTAATGTTCGAGCAAAAACGGCTGATTTTCGACAAAAGAGATAACACCCCCCCATTACGTCATGCTTCAGAAATGTGGAAAATGGTCCGTTTTCAAATGTTTTATTTTTGAACGTCAGTTCACATTTGTAGGTGGATCATCAGTGTTAGAGCTAAAATTAGCATGTTTAAAGTGATTTTCATGCTTCCAGGGGCTCGGGAAGTTAATTAAATACCATTTGGAGGCATTTAATGTTCGAGCAAAAACGGCTGATTTTCGACAAAAGAGATAACACCCCCCCATTACGTCATGCTTCAGAAATGTGGAAAATGGTCCGTTTTCAAATGTTTTATTTTTGAACGTCAGTTCACATTTGTAGGTGGATCATCAGTGTTAGAGCTAAAATTAGCATGTTTAAAGTGATTTTCATGCTTCCAGGGGCTCGGGAAGTTAATTAAATACCATTTGGAGGCATTTAATGTTCGAGCAAAAACGGCTGATTTTCGACAAAAGAGATAACACCCCCCCCATAACGTCATGCTTCAGAAATGTGGAAAATGGTCCGTTTTCAAATGTTTTATTTTTGAACGTCAGTTCACATTTGTAGGTGGATCATCAGTGTTAGAGCTAAAATTAGCATGTTTAAAGTGATTTTCATGCTTCCAGGGGCTCGGGAAGTTAATTAAATACCATTTGGAGGCATTTAATGTTCGAGCAAAAACGGCTGATTTTCGACAAAAGAGATAACACCCCCCATTACGTCATGCTTCAGAAATGTGGAAAATGGTCCGTTTTCAAATGTTTTATTTTTGAACGTCAGTTCACATTTGTAGGTGGATCATCAGTGTTAGAGCTAAAATTAGCATGTTTAAAGTGATTTTCATGCTTCCAGGGGCTCGGGAAGTTAATTAAATACCATTTGGAGGCATTTAATGTTCGAGCAAAAACGGCTGATTTTCGACAAAAGAGATAACACCCCCCCATTACGTTCATGCTTCAGAAATGTGGAAAATGGTCCGTTTTCAAATGTTTTATTTTTGAACGTCAGTTCACATTTGTAGGTGGATCATCAGTGTTAGAGCTAAAATTAGCATGTTTAAAGTGATTTTCATGCTTCCAGGGGCCCAAAACACAAGATTTATGGAATGGTTAAAAGTGCATGAAAATGGCCAATTTACTCACTCTGAGTTCTCAAAAAGGGTTTCTTCACCCCGGGAAGTTAATTAAATACCATTTGGAGGCATTTAATGTTCGAGCAAAAACGGCTGATTTTCGACAAAAGAGATAACACCCCCCCCATTACGTCATGCTTCAGAATGTGGAAAATGGTCCGTTTTCAAATGTTTTATTTTTGAACGTCAGTTCACATTTGTAGGTGGATCATCAGTGTTAGAGCTAAAATTAGCATCTTTAAAGTGATTTTCATGCTTCCAGGGGCCCAAAACACAAGATTTATGGAATGGTTAAAAGTGCATGAAAATGGCCAATTTACTCACTCTGAGTTCTCAAAAAGGGTTTCTTCACCCCGGGAAGTTAATTAAATACCATTTGGAGGCATTTAATGTTCGAGCAAAAACGGCTGATTTTCGACAAAAGAGATAACACCCCCCCATTACGTCATGCTTCAGAAATGTGGAAAATGGTCCGTTTTCAAATGTTTTATTTTTGAACGTCAGTTCACATTTGTAGGTGGATCATCAGTGTTAGAGCTAAAATTAGCATGTTTAAAGTGATTTTCATGCTTTCAGGGGCTCGGGAAGTTAATTAAATACCATTTGGGGGCATTTAATGTTCGAGCAAAAACGGCTGATTTTCGACAAAAGAGATAACACCCCCCCCATTACGTCATGCTTCAGAAATGTGGAAAATGGTCCGTTTTCAAATGTTTTATTTTTGAACGTCAGTTCACATTTGTAGGTGGATCAACAGTGTTAGAGCTAAAATTAGCATGTTTAAAGTGATTTTCATGCTTCCAGGGGCTCGGGAAGTTAATTAAATACCATTTGGATGGTCCGTTTTCAAATGTTTTATTTTTGAACGTCAGTTCACATTTGTAGGTGGATCATCAGTGTTAGAGCTAAAATTAGCATGTTTAAAGTGATTTTCATGCTTCCAGGGGCCCAAAACACAAGATTTATGGAATGGTTAAAAGTGCATGAAAATGGCCAATTTACTCACTCTGAGTTCTCAAAAAGGGTTTCTTCACCCTGGGAAGTTAATTAAATACCATTTGGAGGCATTTAATGTTCGAGCAAAAACGGCTGATTTTCGACAAAAGAGATAACACCCCCCCATTACGTCATGCTTCAGAAATGTGGAAAATGGTCCGTTTTCAAATGTTTTATCTTTGAACGTCAGTTCACATTTGTAGGTGGATCATCAGTGTTAGAGCTAAAATTAGCATGTTTAAAGTGATTTTCATGCTTCCAGGGGCTCGGGAAGTTAATTAAATACCATTTGGGGGCATTTAATGTTCGAGCAAAAACGGCTGATTTTCGACAAAAGAGATAACACCCCCCCCATTACGTCATGCTTCAGAAATGTGGAAAATGGTCCGTTTTCAAATGTTTTATTTTTGAACGTCAGTTCACATTTGTAGGTGGATCAACAGTGTTAGAGCTAAAATTAGCATGTTTAAAGTGATTTTCATGCTTCCAGGGGCTCGGGAAGTTAATTAAATACCATTTGGAGGCATTTAATGTTCGAGCAAAAACGGCTGATTTTCGACAAAAGAGATAACACCCCCCCATTACGTCATGCTTCAGAAATGTGGAAAATGGTCCGTTTTCAAATGTTTTATTTTTGAACGTCAGTTCACATTTGTAGGTGGATCATCAGTGTTAGAGCTAAAATTAGCATGTTTAAAGTGATTTTCATGCTTCCAGGGGCTCGGGAAGTTAATTAAATACCATTTGGAGGCATTTAATGTTCGAGCAAAAACGGCTGATTTTCGACAAAAGAGATAACACCCCCCCATTACGTCATGCTTCAGAAATGTGGAAAATGGTCCGTTTTCAAATGTTTTATTTTTGAACGTCAGTTCACATTTGTAGGTGGATCATCAGTGTTAGAGCTAAAATTAGCATGTTTAAAGTGATTTTCATGCTTCCAGGGGCCCAAAACACAAGATTTATGGAATGGGTAAAAGTGCATGAAAATGGCCAATTTACTCACTCTGAGTTCTCAAAAAGGGTTTCTTCACCCCGGGAAGTTAATTAAATACCATTTGGAGGCATTTAATGTTCGAGCAAAAACGGCTGATTTTCGACAAAAGAGATAACACCCCCCCATTACGTCATGCTTCAGAAATGTGGAAAATGGTCCGTTTTCAAATGTTTTATTTTTGAACGTCAGTTCACATTTGTAGGTGGATCATCAGTGTTAGAGCTAAAATTAGCATGTTTAAAGTGATTTTCATGCTTCCAGGGGCTCGGGAAGTTAATTAAATACCATTTGGAGGCATTTAATGTTCGAGCAAAAACGGCTGATTTTCGACAAAAGAGATAACACCCCCCCATTACGTCATGCTTCAGAAATGTGGAAAATGGTCCGTTTTCAAATGTTTTATTTTTGAACGTCAGTTCACATTTGTAGGTGGATCATCAGTGTTAGAGCTAAAATTAGCATGTTTAAAGTGATTTTCATGCTTCCAGGGGCTCGGGAAGTTAATTAAATACCATTTGGAGGCATTTAATGTTCGAGCAAAAACGGCTGATTTTCGACAAAAGAGATAACACCCCACCATTACGTCATGCTTCAGAAATGTGGAAAATGGTCCGTTTTCAAATGTTTTATTTTTGAACGTCAGTTCACATTTGTAGGTGGATCATCAGTGTTAGAGCTAAAATTAGCATGTTTAAAGTGATTTTCATGCTTCCAGGGGCCCAAAACACAAGATTTATGGAATGGTTAAAAGTGCATGAAAATGGCCAATTTACTCACTCTGAGTTTTCAAAAAGGGTTTCTTCACCCCGGGAAGTTAATTAAATACCATTTGGAGGCATTTAATGTTCGAGCAAAAACGGCTGATTTTCGACAAAAGAGATAACACCCCCCCATTACGTCATGCTTCAGAAATGTGGAAAATGGTCCGTTTTCAAATGTTTTATTTTTGAACGTCAGTTCACATTTGTAGGTGGATCATCAGTGTTAGAGCTAAAATTAGCATGTTTAAAGTGATTTTCATGCTTCCAGGGGCTCGGGAAGTTAATTAAATACCATTTGGAGGCATTTAATGTTCGAGCAAAAACGGCTGATTTTCGACAAAAGAGATAACACCCCCCCATTACGTCATGCTTCAGAAATGTGGAAAATGGTCCGTTTTCAAATGTTTTATTTTTGAACGTCAGTTCACATTTGTAGGTGGATCATCAGTGTTAGAGCTAAAATTAGCATGTTTAAAGTGATTTTCATGCTTCCAGGGGCCCAAAACACAAGATTTATGGAATATTTAAAAGTGCATGAAAATGGCCAATTTACTCACTCTGAGTTCTCAAAAAGGGTTTCTTCACCCCGGGAAGTTAATTAAATACCATTTGGAGGCATTTAATGTTCGAGCAAAAACGGCTGATTTTCGACAAAAGAGATAACACCCCCCCATTACGTCATGCTTCAGAAATGTGGAAAATGGTCCGTTTTCAAATGTTTTATTTTTGAACGTCAGTTCACATTTGTAGGTGGATCATCAGTGTTAGAGCTAAAATTAGCATGTTTAAAGTGATTTTCATGCTTCCAGGGGCCCAAAACACAAGATTTATGGAATGGTTAAAAGTGCATGAAAATGGCCAATTTACTCACTCTGAGTTCTCAAAAAGGGTTTCTTCACCCCGGGAAGTTAATTAAATACCATTTGGAGGCATTTAATGTTCGAGCAAAAACGGCTGATTTTCGACAAAAGAGATAACACCCCCCCATTACGTCATGCTTCAGAAATGTGGAAAATGGTCCGTTTTCAAATGTTTTATTTTTGAACGTCAGTTCACATTTGTAGGTGGATCATCAGTGTTAGAGCTAAAATTAGCATGTTTAAAGTGATTTTCATGCTTCCAGGGGCTCGGGAAGTTAATTAAATACCATTTGGAGGCATTTAATGTTCGAGCAAAAACGGCTGATTTTCGACAAAAGAGATAACACCCCCCCATTACGTCATGCTTCAGAAATGTGGAAAATGGTCCGTTTTCAAATGTTTTATTTTTGAACGTCAGTTCACATTTGTAGGTGGATCATCAGTGTTAGAGCTAAAATTAGCATGTTTAAAGTGATTTTCATGCTTCCAGGGGCTCGGGAAGTTAATTAAATACCATTTGGAGGCATTTAATGTTCGAGCAAAAACGGCTGATTTTCGACAAAAGAGATAACACCCCCCCCATTACGTCATGCTTCAGAAATGTGGAAAATGGTCCGTTTTCAAATGTTTTATTTTTGAACGTCAGTTCACATTTGTAGGTGGATCATCAGTGTTAGAGCTAAAATTAGCATGTTTAAAGTGATTTTCATGCTTCCAGGGGCTCGGGAAGTTAATTAAATACCATTTGGAGGCATTTAATGTTCGAGCAAAAACGGCTGATTTTCGACAAAAGAGATAACACCCCCCCATTACGTCATGCTTCAGAAATGTGGAAATGGTCCGTTTTCAAATGTTTCATTTTTGAATGTCAGTTCACATTTGTAGGTGGATCATCAGTGTTAGAGCTAAAATTAGCATGTTTAAAGTGATTTTCATGCTTCCAGGGGCCCAAAACACAAGATTTATGGAATGGTTAAAAGTGCATGAAAATGGCCAATTTACTCACTCTGAGTTCTCAAAAAGGGTTTCTTCACCCCGGGAAGTTAATTAAATACCATTTGGAGGCATTTAATGTTCGAGCAAAAACGGCTGATTTTCGACAAAAGAGATAACACCCCCCCATTACGTCATGCTTCAGAAATGTGGAAAATGGTCCGTTTTCAAATGTTTTATTTTTGAACGTCAGTTCACATTTGTAGGTGGATCATCAGTGTTAGAGCTAAAATTAGCATGTTTAAAGTGATTTTCATGCTTCCAGGGGCTCGGGAAGTTAATTAAATACCATTTGGAGGCATTTAATGTTCGAGCAAAAACGGCTGATTTTCGACAAAAGAGATAACACCCCCCCCATTACGTCATGCTTCAGAAATGTGGAAAATGGTCCGTTTTCAAATGTTTTATTTTTGAACGTCAGTTCACATTTGTAGGTGGATCATCAGTGTTAGAGCTAAAATTAGCATGTTTAAAGTGATTTTCATGCTTCCAGGGGCTCGGGAAGTTAATTAAATACCATTTGGAGGCATTTAATGTTCGAGCAAAAACGGCTGATTTTAGACAAAAGAGATAACACCCCCCCATTACGTCATGCTTCAGAAATGTGGAAATGGTCCGTTTTCAAATGTTTTATTTTTGAATGTCAGTTCACATTTGTAGGTGGATCATCAGTGTTAGAGCTAAAATTAGCATGTTTAAAGTGATTTTCATGCTTCCAGGGGCCCAAAACACAAGATTTATGGAATGGTTAAAAGTGCATGAAAATGGCCAATTTACTCACTCTGAGTTCTCAAAAAGGGTTTCTTCACCCCGGGAAGTTAATTAAATACCATTTGGAGGCATTTAATGTTCGAGCAAAAACGGCTGATTTTCGACAAAAGAGATAACACCCCCCCATTACGTCATGCTTCAGAAATGTGGAAAATGGTCCGTTTTCAAATGTTTTATTTTTGAACGTCAGTTCACATTTGTAGGTGGATCATCAGTGTTAGAGCTAAAATTAGCATGTTTAAAGTGATTTTCATGCTTCCAGGGGCTCGGGAAGTTAATTAAATAACATTTGGAGGCATTTAATGTTCGAGCAAAAACGGCTGATTTTCGACAAAAGAGATAACACCCCCCCATTACGTCATGCTTCAGAAATGTGGAAAATGCTCCGTTTTCAAATGTTTTATTTTTGAACGTCAGTTCACATTTGTAGGTGGATCATCAGTGTTAGAGCTAAAATTAGCATGTTTAAAGTGATTTTCATGTTTCCAGGGGCTCGGGAAGTTAATTAAATACCATTTGGAGGCATTTAATGTTCGAGCAAAAACGGCTGATTTTCGACAAAAGAGATAACACCCCCCCATTACGTCATGCTTCAGAAATGTGGAAAATGGTCCGTTTTCAAATGTTTTATTTTTGAACGTCAGTTCACATTTGTAGGTGGATCATCAGTGTTAGAGCTAAAATTAGCATGTTTAAAGTGATTTTCATGCTTCCAGGGGCCCAAAACACAAGATTTATGGAATGGTTAAAAGTGCATGAAAATGGCCAATTTACTCACTCTGAGTTCTCAAAAAGGGTTTCTTCACCCCGGGAAGTTAATTAAATACCATTTGGAGGCATTTAATGTTCGAGCAAAAACGGCTGATTTTCGACAAAAGAGATAACACCCCCCCATTACGTCATGCTTCAGAAATGTGGAAAATGGTCCGTTTTCAAATGTTTTATTTTTGAACGTCAGTTCACATTTGTAGGTGGATCATCAGTGTTTGAGCTAAAATTAGCATGTTTAAAGTGATTTTCATGCTTCCAGGGGCTCGGGAAGTTAATTAAATACCATTTGGAGGCATTTAATGTTCGAGCAAAAACGGCTGATTTTCGACAAAAGAGATAACACCCCCCCCATTACGTCATGCTTCAGAAATGTGGAAAATGGTCCGTTTTCAAATGTTTTATTTTTGAACGTCAGTTCACATTTGTAGGTGGATCATCAGTGTTAGAGCTAAAATTAGCATGTTTAAAGTGATTTTCATGCTTCCAGGGGCTCGGGAAGTTAATTAAATACCATTTGGAGGCATTTAATGTTCGAGCAAAAACGGCTGATTTTCGACAAAAGAGATAACACCCCCCCATTACGTCATGCTTCAGAAATGTGGAAAATGGTCCGTTTTCAAATGTTTTATTTTTGAACGTCAGTTCACATTTGTAGGTGGATCATCAGTGTTAGAGCTAAAATTAGCATGTTTAAAGTGATTTTCATGCTTCCAGGGGCTCGGGAAGTTAATTAAATACCATTTGGAGGCATTTAATGTTCGAGCAAAAACGGCTGATTTTCGACAAAAGAGATAACACCCCCCCCATTACGTCATGCTTCAGAAATGTGGAAAATGGTCCGTTTTCAAATGTTCTATTTTTGAACGTCAGTTCACATTTGTAGGTGGATCATCAGTGTTAGAGCTAAAATTAGCATGTTTAAAGTGATTTTCATGCTTCCAGGGGCTCGGGAAGTTAATTAAATACCATTTGGAGGCATTTAATGTTCGAGCAAAAACGGCTGATTTTCGACAAAAGAGATAACACCCCCCCATTACGTCATGCTTCAGAAATGTGGAAATGGTCCGTTTTCAAATGTTTTATTTTTGAATGTCAGTTCACATTTGTAGGTGGATCATCAGTGTTAGAGCTAAAATTAGCATGTTTAAAGTGATTTTCATGCTTCCAGGGGCCCAAAACACAAGATTTATGGAATGGTTAAAAGTGCATGAAAATGGCCAATTTACTCACTCTGAGTTCTCAAAAAGGGTTTCTTCACCCCGGGAAGTTAATTAAATACCATTTGGAGGCATTTAATGTTCGAGCAAAAACGGCTGATTTTCGACAAAAGAGATAACACCCCCCCATTACGTCATGCTTCAGAAATGTGGAAAATGGTCCGTTTTCAAATGTTTTATTTTTGAACGTCAGTTCACATTTGTAGGTGGATCATCAGTGTTAGAGCTAAAATTAGCATGTTTAAAGTGATTTTCATGCTTCCAGGGGCTCGGGAAGTTAATTAAATAACATTTGGAGGCATTTAATGTTCGAGCAAAAACGGCTGATTTTCGACAAAAGAGATAACACCCCCCCATTACGTCATGCTTCAGAAATGTGGAAAATGGTCCGTTTTCAAATGTTTTATTTTTGAACGTCAGTTCACATTTGTAGGTGGATCATCAGTGTTAGAGCTAAAATTAGCATGTTTAAAGTGATTTTCATGTTTCCAGGGGCTCGGGAAGTTAATTAAATACCATTTGGAGGCATTTAATGTTCGAGCAAAAACGGCTGATTTTCGACAAAAGAGATAACACCCCCCCATTACGTCATGCTTCAGAAATGTGGAAAATGGTCCGTTTTCAAATGTTTTATTTTTGAACGTCAGTTCACATTTGTAGGTGGATCATCAGTGTTAGAGCTAAAATTAGCATGTTTAAAGTGATTTTCATGCTTCCAGGGGCCCAAAACACAAGATTTATGGAATGGTTAAAAGTGCATGAAAATGGCCAATTTACTCACTCTGAGTTCTCAAAAAGGGTTTCTTCACCCCGGGAAGTTAATTAAATACCATTTGGAGGCATTTAATGTTCGAGCAAAAACGGCTGATTTTCGACAAAAGAGATAACACCCCCCCATTACGTCATGCTTCAGAAATGTGGAAAATGGTCCGTTTTCAAATGTTTTATTTTTGAACGTCAGTTCACATTTGTAGGTGGATCATCAGTGTTAGAGCTAAAATTAGCATGTTTCAAATGATTTTCATGCTTCCAGGGGCTCGGGAAGTTAATTAAATACCATTTGGAGGCATTTAATGTTCGAGCAAAAACGGCTGATTTTCGACAAAAGAGATAACACCCCCCCCATTACGTCATGCTTCAGAAATGTGGAAAATGGTCCGTTTTCAAATGTTTTATTTTTGAACGTCAGTTCACATTTGTAGGTGGATCATCAGTGTTAGAGCTAAAATTAGCATGTTTAAAGTGATTTTCATGCTTCCAGGGGCTCGGGAAGTTAATTAAATACCATTTGGAGGCATTTAATGTTCGAGCAAAAACGGCTGATTTTCGACAAAAGAGATAACACCCCCCCATTACGTCATGCTTCAGAAATGTGGAAATGGTCCGTTTTCAAATGTTTTATTTTTGAATGTCAGTTCACATTTGTAGGTGGATCATCAGTGTTAGAGCTAAAATTAGCATGTTTAAAGTGATTTTCATGCTTCCAGGGGCCCAAAACACAAGATTTATGGAATGGTTAAAAGTGCATGAAAATGGCCAATTTACTCACTCTGAGTTCTCAAAAAGGGTTTCTTCACCCCGGGAAGTTAATGAAATACCATTTGGAGGCATTTAATGTTCGAGCAAAAACGGCTGATTTTCGACAAAAGAGATAACACCCCCCCATTACGTCATGCTTCAGAAATGTGGAAAATGGTCCGTTTTCAAATGTTTTATTTTTGAACGTCAGTTCACATTTGTAGGTGGATCATCAGTGTTAGAGCTAAAATTAGCATGTTTAAAGTGATTTTCATGCTTCCAGGGGCTCGGGAAGTTAATTAAATAACATTTGGAGGCATTTAATGTTCGAGCAAAAACGGCTGATTTTCGACAAAAGAGATAACACCCCCCCATTACGTCATGCTTCAGAAATGTGGAAAATGGTCCGTTTTCAAATGTTTTATTTTTGAACGTCAGTTCACATTTGTAGGTGGATCATCAGTGTTAGAGCTAAAATTAGCATGTTTAAAGTGATTTTCATGTTTCCAGGGGCTCGGGAAGTTAATTAAATACCATTTGGAGGCATTTAATGTTCGAGCAAAAACGGCTGATTTTCGACAAAAGAGATAACACCCCCCCATTACGTCATGCTTCAGAAATGTGGAAAATGGTCCGTTTTCAAATGTTTTATTTTTGAACGTCAGTTCACATTTGTAGGTGGATCATCAGTGTTAGAGCTAAAATTAGCATGTTTAAAGTGATTTTCATGCTTCCAGGGGCCCAAAACACAAGATTTATGGAATGGTTAAAAGTGCATGAAAATGGCCAATTTACTCACTCTGAGTTCTCAAAAAGGGTTTCTTCACCCCGGGAAGTTAATTAAATACCATTTGGAGGCATTTAATGTTCGAGCAAAAACGGCTGATTTTCGACAAAAGAGATAACACCCCCCCATTACGTCATGCTTCAGAAATGTGGAAAATGGTCCGTTTTCAAATGTTTTATTTTTGAACGTCAGTTCACATTTGTAGGTGGATCATCAGTGTTAGAGCTAAAATTAGCATGTTTAAAGTGATTTTCATGCTTCCAGGGGCTCGGGAAGTTAATTAAATACCATTTGGAGGCATTTAATGTTCGAGCAAAAACGGCTGATTTTCGACAAAAGAGATAACACCCCCCCATTACGTCATGCTTCAGAAATGTGGAAAATGGTCCGTTTTCAAATGTTTTATTTTTGAACGTCAGTTCACATTTGTAGGTGGATCATCAGTGTTAGAGCTAAAATTAGCATGTTTAAAGTGATTTTCATGCTTCCAGGGGCTCGGGAAGTTAATTAAATACCATTTGGAGGCATTTAATGTTCGAGCAAAAACGGCTGATTTTCGACAAAAGAGATAACACCCCCCCCATAACGTCATGCTTCAGAAATGTGGAAAATGGTCCGTTTTCAAATGTTTTATTTTTGAACGTCAGTTCACATTTGTAGGTGGATCATCAGTGTTAGAGCTAAAATTAGCATGTTTAAAGTGATTTTCATGCTTCCAGGGGCTCGGGAAGTTAATTAAATACCATTTGGAGGCATTTAATGTTCGAGCAAAAACGGCTGATTTTCGACAAAAGAGATAACACCCCCCATTACGTCATGCTTCAGAAATGTGGAAAATGGTCCGTTTTCAAATGTTTTATTTTTGAACGTCAGTTCACATTTGTAGGTGGATCATCAGTGTTAGAGCTAAAATTAGCATGTTTAAAGTGATTTTCATGCTTCCAGGGGCTCGGGAAGTTAATTAAATACCATTTGGAGGCATTTAATGTTCGAGCAAAAACGGCTGATTTTCGACAAAAGAGATAACACCCCCCCATTACGTCATGCTTCAGAAATGTGGAAAATGGTCCGTTTTCAAATGTTTTATTTTTGAACGTCAGTTCACATTTGTAGGTGGATCATCAGTGTTAGAGCTAAAATTAGCATGTTTAAAGTGATTTTCATGCTTCCAGGGGCCCAAAACACAAGATTTATGGAATGGTTAAAAGTGCATGAAAATGGCCAATTTACTCACTCTGAGTTCTCAAAAAGGGTTTCTTCACCCCGGGAAGTTAATTAAATACCATTTGGAGGCATTTAATGTTCGAGCAAAAACGGCTGATTTTCGACAAAAGAGATAACACCCCCCCCATTACGTCATGCTTCAGAAATGTGGAAAATGGTCCGTTTTCAAATGTTTTATTTTTGAACGTCAGTTCACATTTGTAGGTGGATCATCAGTGTTAGAGCTAAAATTAGCATCTTTAAAGTGATTTTCATGCTTCCAGGGGCCCAAAACACAAGATTTATGGAATGGTTAAAAGTGCATGAAAATGGCCAATTTACTCACTCTGAGTTCTCAAAAAGGGTTTCTTCACCCCGGGAAGTTAATTAAATACCATTTGGAGGCATTTAATGTTCGAGCAAAAACGGCTGATTTTCGACAAAAGAGATAACACCCCCCCATTACGTCATGCTTCAGAAATGTGGAAAATGGTCCGTTTTCAAATGTTTTATTTTTGAACGTCAGTTCACATTTGTAGGTGGATCATCAGTGTTAGAGCTAAAATTAGCATGTTTAAAGTGATTTTCATGCTTTCAGGGGCTCGGGAAGTTAATTAAATACCATTTGGGGGCATTTAATGTTCGAGCAAAAACGGCTGATTTTCGACAAAAGAGATAACACCCCCCCCATTACGTCATGCTTCAGAAATGTGGAAAATGGTCCGTTTTCAAATGTTTTATTTTTGAACGTCAGTTCACATTTGTAGGTGGATCAACAGTGTTAGAGCTAAAATTAGCATGTTTAAAGTGATTTTCATGCTTCCAGGGGCTCGGGAAGTTAATTAAATACCATTTGGAGGCATTTAATGTTCGAGCAAAAACGGCTGATTTTCGACAAAAGAGATAACACCCCCCCATTACGTCATGCTTCAGAAATGTGGAAAATGGTCCGTTTTCAAATGTTTTATTTTTGAACGTCAGTTCACATTTGTAGGTGGATCATCAGTGTTAGAGCTAAAATTAGCATGTTTAAAGTGATTTTCATGCTTCCAGGGGCTCGGGAAGTTAATTAAATACCATTTGGAGGCATTTAATGTTCGAGCAAAAACGGCTGATTTTCGACAAAAGAGATAACACCCCCCCATTACGTCATGCTTCAGAAATGTGGAAAATGGTCCGTTTTCAAATGTTTTATTTTTGAACGTCAGTTCACATTTGTAGGTGGATCATCAGTGTTAGAGCTAAAATTAGCATGTTTAAAGTGATTTTCATGCTTCCAGGGGCCCAAAACACAAGATTTATGGAATGGTTAAAAGTGCATGAAAATGGCCAATTTACTCACTCTGAGTTCTCAAAAAGGGTTTCTTCACCCCGGGAAGTTAATTAAATACCATTTGGAGGCATTTAATGTTCGAGCAAAAACGGCTGATTTTCGACAAAAGAGATAACACCCCCCCATTACGTCATGCTTCAGAAATGTGGAAAATGGTCCGTTTTCAAATGTTTTATTTTTGAACGTCAGTTCACATTTGTAGGTGGATCATCAGTGTTAGAGCTAAAATTAGCATGTTTAAAGTGATTTTCATGCTTCCAGGGGCTCGGGAAGTTAATTAAATAACATTTGGAGGCATTTAATGTTCGAGCAAAAACGGCTGATTTTCGACAAAAGAGATAACACCCCCCCATTACGTCATGCTTCAGAAATGTGGAAAATGGTCCGTTTTCAAATGTTTTATTTTTGAACGTCAGTTCACATTTGTAGGTGGATCATCAGTGTTAGAGCTAAAATTAGCATGTTTAAAGTGATTTTCATGTTTCCAGGGGCTCGGGAAGTTAATTAAATACCATTTGGAGGCATTTAATGTTCGAGCAAAAACGGCTGATTTTCGACAAAAGAGATAACACCCCCCCATTACGTCATGCTTCAGAAATGTGGAAAATGGTCCGTTTTCAAATGTTTTATTTTTGAACGTCAGTTCACATTTGTAGGTGGATCATCAGTGTTAGAGCTAAAATTAGCATGTTTAAAGTGATTTTCATGCTTCCAGGGGCCCAAAACACAAGATTTATGGAATGGTTAAAAGTGCATGAAAATGGCCAATTTACTCACTCTGAGTTCTCAAAAAGGGTTTCTTCACCCCGGGAAGTTAATTAAATACCATTTGGAGGCATTTAATGTTCGAGCAAAAACGGCTGATTTTCGACAAAAGAGATAACACCCCCCCATTACGTCATGCTTAAGAAATGTGGAAAATGGTCCGTTTTCAAATGTTTTATTTTTGAACGTCAGTTCACATTTGTAGGTGGATCATCAGTGTTAGAGCTAAAATTAGCATGTTTAAAGTGATTTTCATGCTTCCAGGGGCTCGGGAAGTTAATTAAATACCATTTGGAGGCATTTAATGTTCGAGCAAAAACGGCTGATTTTCGACAAAAGAGATAACACCCCCCCATTACGTCATGCTTCAGAAATGTGGAAAATGGTCCGTTTTCAAATGTTTTATTTTTGAACGTCAGTTCACATTTGTAGGTGGATCATCAGTGTTAGAGCTAAAATTAGCATGTTTAAAGTGATTTTCATGCTTCCAGGGGCTCGGGAAGTTAATTAAATACCATTTGGAGGCATTTAATGTTCGAGCAAAAACGGCTGATTTTCGACAAAAGAGATAACACCCCCCCCATTACGTCATGCTTCAGAAATGTGGAAAATGGTCCGTTTTCAAATGTTTTATTTTTGAACGTCAGTTCACATTTGTAGGTGGATCATCAGTGTTAGAGCTAAAATTAGCATGTTTAAAGTGATTTTCATGCTTCCAGGGGCTCGGGAAGTTAATTAAATACCATTTGGAGGCATTTAATGTTCGAGCAAAAACGGCTGATTTTCGACAAAAGAGATAACACCCCCCCATTACGTCATGCTTCAGAAATGTGGAAATGGTCCGTTTTCAAATGTTTTATTTTTGAATGTCAGTTCACATTTGTAGGTGGATCATCAGTGTTAGAGCTAAAATTAGCATGTTTAAAGTGATTTTCATGCTTCCAGGGGCCCAAAACACAAGATTTATGGAATGGTTAAAAGTGCATGAAAATGGCCAATTTACTCACTCTGAGTTCTCAAAAAGGGTTTCTTCACCCCGGGAAGTTAATTAAATACCATTTGGAGGCATTTAATGTTCGAGCAAAAACGGCTGATTTTCGACAAAAGAGATAACACCCCCCCATTACGTCATGCTTCAGAAATGTGGAAAATGGTCCGTTTTCAAATGTTTTATTTTTGAACGTCAGTTCACATTTGTAGGTGGATCATCAGTGTTAGAGCTAAAATTAGCATGTTTAAAGTGATTTTCATGCTTCCAGGGGCTCGGGAAGTTAATTAAATACCATTTGGAGGCATTTAATGTTCGAGCAAAAACGGCTGATTTTCGACAAAAGAGATAACACCCCCCCCATTACGTCATGCTTCAGAAATGTGGAAAATGGTCCGTTTTCAAATGTTTTATTTTTGAACGTCAGTTCACATTTGTAGGTGGATCATCAGTGTTAGAGCTAAAATTAGCATGTTTAAAGTGATTTTCATGCTTCCAGGGGCTCGGGAAGTTAATTAAATACCATTTGGAGGCATTTAATGTTCGAGCAAAAACGGCTGATTTTCGACAAAAGAGATAACACCCCCCCATTACGTCATGCTTCAGAAATGTGGAAATGGTCCGTTTTCAAATGTTTTATTTTTGAATGTCAGTTCACATTTGTAGGTGGATCATCAGTGTTAGAGCTAAAATAAGCATGTTTAAAGTGATTTTCATGCTTCCAGGGGCCCAAAACACAAGATTTATGGAATGGTTAAAAGTGCATGAAAATGGCCAATTTACTCACTCTGAGTTCTCAAAAAGGGTTTCTTCACCCCGGGAAGTTAATTAAATACCATTTGGAGGCATTTAATGTTCGAGCAAAAACGGCTGATTTTCGACAAAAGAGATAACACCCCCCCATTACGTCATGCTTCAGAAATGTGGAAAATGGTCCGTTTTCAAATGTTTTATTTTTGAACGTCAGTTCACATTTGTAGGTGGATCATCAGTGTTAGAGCTAAAATTAGCATGTTTAAAGTGATTTTCATGCTTCCAGGGGCTCGGGAAGTTAATTAAATAACATTTGGAGGCATTTAATGTTCGAGCAAAAACGGCTGATTTTCGACAAAAGAGATAACACCCCCCCATTACGTCATGCTTCAGAAATGTGGAAAATGGTCCGTTTTCAAATGTTTTATTTTTGAACGTCAGTTCACATTTGTAGGTGGATCATCAGTGTTAGAGCTAAAATTAGCATGTTTAAAGTGATTTTCATGTTTCCAGGGGCTCGGGAAGTTAATTAAATACCATTTGGAGGCATTTAATGTTCGAGCAAAAACGGCTGATTTTCGACAAAAGAGATAACACCCCCCCATTACGTCATGCTTCAGAAATGTGGAAAATGGTCCGTTTTCAAATGTTTTATTTTTGAACGTCAGTTCACATTTGTAGGTGGATCATCAGTGTTAGAGCTAAAATTAGCATGTTTAAAGTGATTTTCATGCTTCCAGGGGCCCAAAACACAAGATTTATGGAATGGTTAAAAGTGCATGAAAATGGCCAATTTACTCACTCTGAGTTCTCAAAAAGGGTTTCTTCACCCCGGGAAGTTAATTAAATACCATTTGGAGGCATTTAATGTTCGAGCAAAAACGGCTGATTTTCGACAAAAGAGATAACACCCCCCCATTACGTCATGCTTCAGAAATGTGGAAAATGGTCCGTTTTCAAATGTTTTATTTTTGAACGTCAGTTCACATTTGTAGGTGGATCATCAGTGTTAGAGCTAAAATTAGCATGTTTAAAGTGATTTTCATGCTTCCAGGGGCTCGGGAAGTTAATTAAATACCATTTGGAGGCATTTAATGTTCGAGCAAAAACGGCTGATTTTCGACAAAAGAGATAACACCCCCCCATTACGTCATGCTTCAGAAATGTGGAAAATGGTCCGTTTTCAAATGTTTTATTTTTGAACGTCAGTTCACATTTGTAGGTGGATCATCAGTGTTAGAGCTAAAATTAGCATGTTTAAAGTGATTTTCATGCTTCCAGGGGCTCGGGAAGTTAATTAAATACCATTTGGAGGCATTTAATGTTCGAGCAAAAACGGCTGATTTTCGACAAAAGAGATAACACCCCCCCCATTACGTCATGCTTCAGAAATGTGGAAAATGGTCCGTTTTCAAATGTTTTATTTTTGAACGTCAGTTCACATTTGTAGGTGGATCATCAGTGTTAGAGCTAAAATTAGCATGTTTAAAGTGATTTTCATGCTTCCAGGGGCTCGGGAAGTTAATTAAATACCATTTGGAGGCATTTAATGTTCGAGCAAAAACGGCTGATTTTCGACAAAAGAGATAACACCCCCCCATTACGTCATGCTTCAGAAATGTGGAAATGGTCCGTTTTCAAATGTTTTATTTTTGAATGTCAGTTCACATTTGTAGGTGGATCATCAGTGTTAGAGCTAAAATTAGCATGTTTAAAGTGATTTTCATGCTTCCAGGGGCCCAAAACACAAGATTTATGGAATGGTTAAAAGTGCATGAAAATGGCCAATTTACTCACTCTGAGTTCTCAAAAAGGGTTTCTTCACCCCGGGAAGTTAATTAAATACCATTTGGAGGCATTTAATGTTCGAGCAAAAACGGCTGATTTTCGACAAAAGAGATAACACCCCCCCATTACGTCATGCTTCAGAAATGTGGAAAATGGTCCGTTTTCAAATGTTTTATTTTTGAACGTCAGTTCACATTTGTAGGTGGATCATCAGTGTTAGAGCTAAAATTAGCATGTTTAAAGTGATTTTCATGCTTCCAGGGGCTCGGGAAGTTAATTAAATACCATTTGGAGGCATTTAATGTTCGAGCAAAAACGGCTGATTTTCGACAAAAGAGATAACACCCCCCCCATTACGTCATGCTTCAGAAATGTGGAAAATGGTCCGTTTTCAAATGTTTTATTTTTGAACGTCAGTTCACATTTGTAGGTGGATCATCAGTGTTAGAGCTAAAATTAGCATGTTTAAAGTGATTTTCATGCTTCCAGGGGCTCGGGAAGTTAATTAAATACCATTTGGAGGCATTTAATGTTCGAGCAAAAACGGCTGATTTTCGACAAAAGAGATAACACCCCCCCATTACGTCATGCTTCAGAAATGTGGAAATGGTCCGTTTTCAAATGTTTTATTTTTGAATGTCAGTTCACATTTGTAGGTGGATCATCAGTGTTAGAGCTAAAATTAGCATGTTTAAAGTGATTTTCATGCTTCCAGGGCCCAAAACACAAGATTTATGGAATGGTTAAAAGTGCATGAAAATGGCCAATTTACTCACTCTGAGTTCTCAAAAAGGGTTTCTTCACCCCGGGAAGTTAATTAAATACCATTTGGAGGCATTTAATGTTCGAGCAAAAACGGCTGATTTTCGACAAAAGAGATAACACCCCCCCATTACGTCATGCTTCAGAAATGTGGAAAATGGTCCGTTTTCAAATGTTTTATTTTTGAACGTCAGTTCACATTTGTAGGTGGATCATCAGTGTTAGAGCTAAAATTAGCATGTTTAAAGTGATTTTCATGCTTCCAGGGGCTCGGGAAGCTAATTAAATAACATTTGGAGGCATTTAATGTTCGAGCAAAACGGCTCGATTTTCGACAAAAGAGATAACACCCCCCCATTACGTCATGCTTCAGAAATGTGGAAAATGGTCCGTTTTCAAATGTTTTATTTTTGAACGTCAGTTCACATTTGTAGGTGGATCATCAGTGTTAGAGCTAAATTAGCATGTTTAAAGTGATTTTCATGTTTCCAGGGGCTCGGAAGTTAATTAAATACCATTTGGAGGCATTTAATGTTCGAAGCAAAAAACGGCTGATTTTCGACAAAAGAGATAACACCCCCCCCATTACGTCATGCTTCAGAAATGTGGAAAATGGTCCGTTTTTCAAATGTTTTATTTTTGAACGTCAGTTCACATTTGTAGGTGGATCATCAGTGTTAGAGCTAAAATTAGCATGTTTAAAGTGATTTTCATGCTTCCAGGGGCCCAAAACACAAGATTTATGGAATGGTTAAAAGTGCATGAAAATGGCCAATTTACTCCACTCTGAGTTCTCAAAAAGGGGTTTCTTCACCCCGGGAAGTTAATTAAATACCATTTGGAGGCATTTAATGTTCAGAGCAAAAACGGCTGATTTTCGACAAAAGAGATAACACCCCCCCCATTACGTCATGCTTCAGAAATGTGGAAAATGGTCCGTTTTCAAATGTTTTATTTTTGAACGTCAGTTCACATTTGTAGGTGGATCATCAGTGTTAGAGCTAAAATTAGCATGTTTAAAGTGAGGATTTCATGCTTCCAGGGGCTCGGGAAGTTAATTAAATACCATTTGGAGGGCATTTAATGTTCGAGCAAAAACGGCTGATTTTCGACAAAAGAGATAACACCCCCCTCATTACGTCATGCTTCAGAAATGTGGAAAATGGTCCGTTTTCAAATGTTTTATTTTTGAACGTCAGTTCACATTTGTAGGTGGATCATCAGTGTTAGAGCTAAAATTAGCAGTTTAAAGTGATTTTCATGCTTCCAGGGGCTCGGGAAGTTAATTAAATACCATTTGGAGGCATTTAATGTTCGAAGCAAAAACGGCTGATTTTCGACAAAAGAGATAACACCCCCCCCCATAACGTCATGCTTCAGAAATGTGGAAAATGGTCCGTTTTCAAATGTTTTATTTTTGAACGTCAGTTCACATTTGTAGGTGGATCATCAGTGTTAGAGCTAAAATTAGCATGTTTAAAGTGATTTTCATGCTTCCAGGGGCTCGGGAAGTTAATTAAATACCATTTGGAGGCATTTAATGTTCGAGCAAAAAACGGCTGATTTTCGACAAAAAGAGATAACCCCCCCCATTACGTCATGCTTCAGAAATGTGGAAAATGGTCCGTTTTCAAATGTTTTATTTTTGAACGTCAGTTCACATTTGTAGGTGGATCATCAGTGTTAGAGCTAAAATTAGCATGTTTAAAGTGATTTTCAGTGCTTCCAGGGGCTCGGGAAGTTAATTAAATACCATTTGGAGGCATTTAATGTTCGAGCAAAAACGGCTGATTTTCGACAAAAGAGATAACACCCCCCCATTACGTCATGCTTCAGAAATGTGGAAAATGGTCCGTTTTCAAATGTTTTATTTTTGAACGTCAGTTCACATTTGTAGGTGGATCATCAGTGTTAGAGCTAAAATTAGCATGTTTAAAGTGATTTTCATGCTTCCAGGGGCCCAAAACACAAGATTTATGGAATGGTTAAAAGTGCATGAAAATGGGCAATTTACTCACTCTGAGTTCTCAAAAAGGTTTCTTCACCCCGGGAAGTTAATTAAATACCATTTGGAGGCATTTAATGTTCGAGCAAAAACGGCTGATTTTCGACAAAAGAGATAACACCCCCCCATTACGTCATGCTTCAGAAATGTGGAAAATGGTCCGTTTTCAAATGTTTTATTTTGAACGTCAGTTCACATTTGTAGGTGGATCATCAGTGTTAGAGCTAAAATAGCATGTTTAAAGTGATTTTTCATGCTTCCAGGGGCTCGGGAAGTTAATTAAATACCATTTGGAGGCATTTAATGTTCGAGCAAAAACGGCTGATTTTCGACAAAAGAGATAACACCCCCCCATTACGTCATGCTTCAGAAATGTGGAAAATGGTCCGTTTTCAAATGTTTTTATTTTTGAACGTCAGTTCACATTTGTAGGTGGATCATCAGTGTTAGAGCTAAAATTAGCATGTTTAAAGTGATTTTCATGCTTCCAGGGGCCCAAAACACAAGATTTATGGAATGGTTAAAAGTGCATGAAAATGGCCAATTTACTCACTCTGAGTTCTCAAAAAGGGTTTTCTTCACCCCGGGAAGTTAATTAAATACCATTTGGAGGCATTTAATGTTCGAGCAAAAACGGCTGATTTTCGACAAAAGAGATAACACCCCCCCATTACGTCATGCTTCAGAAATGTGGAAAATGGTCCGTTTTCAAATGTTTTATTTTTGAACGTCAGTTCACATTTGTAGGTGGATCATCAGTGTTAGAGCTAAAATTAGCATGTTTAAAGTGATTTTCATGCTTCCAGGGGCCCAAAACACAAGATTTATGGAATGGTTAAAAGTGCATGAAAATGGCCAATTTACCACTCTGAGTTCTCAAAAAGGGTTTCTTCACCCGGGAAGTTAATTAAATACCATTTGGAGGCATTTAATGTTCGAGCAAAAACGGCTGATTTTCGACAAAAGAGATAACACCCCCCCATTACGTCATGCTTCAGAAATGTGGAAAATGGTCCGTTTTCAAATGTTTTATTTTTGAACGTCAGTTCACATTTGTAGGTGGATCATCAGTGTTAGAGCTAAAATTAGCATGTTTAAAGTGATTTTCATGCTTCCAGGGGCTCGGGAAGTTAATTAAATACCATTTGGAGGCATTTAATGTTCGAGCAAAAACGGCTGATTTTCGACAAAAGAGATAACACCCCCCCATTACGTCATGCTTCAGAAATGTGGAAAATGGTCGTTTTCAAATGTTTTATTTTTGAACGTCAGTTCACATTTGTAGGTGGATCATCAGTGTTAGAGCTAAAATTAGCATGTTTAAAGTGATTTTCATGCTTCCAGGGGCCCAAAACACAAGATTTATGGAATGGTTAAAAGTGCATGAAAATGGCCAATTTACTCACTCTGAGTTCTCAAAAAGGGTTTCTTCACCCCGGGAAGTTAATTAAATACCATTTGGAGGCATTTAATGTTCGAGCAAAAACGGCTGATTTTCGACAAAAGAGATAACACCCCCCCATTACGTCATGCTTCAGAAATGTGGAAAATGGTCCGTTTTCAAATGTTTTATTTTTGAACGTCAGTTCACATTTGTAGGTGGATCATCAGTGTTAGAGCTAAATTAGCATGTTTAAAGTGATTTTCATGCTTCCAGGGGCCCAAAACACAAGATTTATGGAATGGTTAAAAGTGCATGAAAATGGCCAATTTACTCACTCTGAGTTCTCAAAAAGGGTTTCTTCACCCCGGGAAGTTAATTAAATACCATTTGGAGGCATTTAATGTTCGAGCAAAAACGGCTGATTTTCGACAAAAGAGATAACACCCCCCCATTACGTCATGCTTCAGAAATGTGGAAAATGGTCCGTTTTCAAATGTTTTATTTTTGAACGTCAGTTCACATTTGTAGGTGGATCATCAGTGTTAGAGCTAAAATTAGCATGTTTAAAGTGATTTTCATGCTTCCAGGGGCCCAAAACACAAGATTTATGGAATGGTTAAAAGTGCATGAAAATGGCCAATTTACTCACTCTGAGTTCTCAAAAAGGGTTTCTTCACCCCGGGAAGTTAATTAAATACCATTTGGAGGCATTTAATGTTCGAGCAAAAACGGCTGATTTTCGACAAAAGAGATAACACCCCCCCATTACGTCATGCTTCAGAAATGTGGAAAATGGTCCGTTTTCAAATGTTTATTTTTGAACGTCAGTTCACATTTGTAGGTGATCATCAGTGTTAGAGCTAAAATTAGCATGTTTAAAGTGATTTTCATGCTTCCAGGGGCCCAAAACACAAGATTTATGGAATGGTTAAAAGTGCATGAAAATGGCCAATTTACTCACTCTGAGTTCTCAAAAAGGGTTTCTTCACCCCGGGAAGTTAATTAAATACCATTTGGAGGCATTTAATGTTCGAGCAAAAACGGCTGATTTTCGACAAAAGAGATAACACCCCCCCATTACGTCATGCTTCAGAAATGTGGAAAATGGTCCGTTTTCAAATGTTTTATTTTTGAACGTCAGTTCACATTTGTAGGTGGATCATCAGTGTTAGAGCTAAAATTAGCATGTTTAAAGTGATTTTCATGCTTCCAGGGGCTCGGGAAGTTAATTAAATACCATTTGGAGGCATTTAATGTTCGAGCAAAAACGGCTGATTTTCGACAAAAGAGATAACACCCCCCATTACGTCATGCTTCAGAAATGTGGAAAATGGTCCATTTTCAAATGTTTTATTTTTGAACGTCAGTTCACATTTGTAGGTGGATCATCAGTGTTAGAGCTAAAATTAGCATGTTTAAAGTGATTTTCATGCTTCCAGGGGCTCGGGAAGTTAATTAAATACCATTTGGAGGCATTTAATGTTCGAGCAAAAACGGCTGATTTTCGACAAAAGAGATAACACCCCCCCATTACGTCATGCTTCAGAAATGTGGAAAATGGTCCGTTTTCAAATGTTTTATTTTTGAACGTCAGTTCACATTTGTAGGTGGATCATCAGTGTTAGAGCTAAAATTAGCATGTTTAAAGTGATTTTCATGCTTCCAGGGGCTCGGGAAGTTAATTAAATACCATTTGGAGGCATTTAATGTTCGAGCAAAAACGGCTGATTTTCGACAAAAGAGATAACACCCCCCCATTACGTCATGCTTCAGAAATGTGGAAAATGGTCCGTTTTCAAATGTTTTATTTTGAACGTCAGTTCACATTTGTAGGTGGATCATCAGTGTTAGAGCTAAAATTAGCATGTTTAAAGTGATTTTCATGCTTCCAGGGGCTCGGGAAGTTAATTAAATACCATTTGGAGGCATTTAATGTTCGAGCAAAAACGGCTGATTTTCGACAAAAGAGATAACACCCCCCCATTACGTCATGCTTCAGAAATGTGGAAAATGGTCCGTTTTCAAATGTTTTATTTTTGAACGTCAGTTCACATTTGTAGGTGGATCATCAGTGTTAGAGCTAAAATTAGCATGTTTAAAGTGATTTTCATGCTTCCAGGGGCTCGGGAAGTTAATTAAATACCATTTGGAGGCATTTAATGTTCGAGCAAAAACGGCTGATTTTCGACAAAAGAGATAACACCCCCCCATTACGTCATGCTTCAGAAATGTGGAAAATGGTCCGTTTTCAAATGTTTTATTTTTGAACGTCAGTTCACATTTGTAGGTGGATCATCAGTGTTAGAGCTAAAATTAGCATGTTTAAAGTGATTTTCATGCTTCCAGGGGCTCGGGAAGTTAATTAAATACCATTTGGAGGCATTTAATGTTCGAGCAAAAACGGCTGATTTTCGACAAAAGAGATAACACCCCCCCATTACGTCATGCTTCAGAAATGTGGAAAATGGTCCGTTTTCAAATGTTTTATTTTTGAACGTCAGTTCACATTTGTAGGTGGATCATCAGTGTTAGAGCTAAAATTAGCATGTTTAAAGTGATTTTCATGCTTCCAGGGCCCAAAACACAAGATTTATGGAATGGTTAAAAGTGCATGAAAATGGCCAATTTACTCACTCTGAGTTCTCAAAAAGGGTTTCTTCACCCCGGGAAGTTAATTAAATACCATTTGGAGGCATTTAATGTTCGAGCAAAAACGGCTGATTTTCGACAAAAGAGATAACACCCCCCCATTACGTCATGCTTCAGAAATGTGGAAAATGGTCCGTTTTCAAATGTTTTATTTTTGAACGTCAGTTCACATTTGTAGGTGGATCATCAGTGTTAGAGCTAAAATTAGCATGTTTAAAGTGATTTTCATGCTTCCAGGGGCTCGGGAAGTTAATTAAATACCATTTGGAGGCATTTAATGTTCGAGCAAAAACGGCTGATTTTCGACAAAAGAGATAACACCCCCCCATTACGTCATGCTTCAGAAATGTGGAAAATGGTCCGTTTTCAAATGTTTTATTTTTGAACGTCAGTTCACATTTGTAGGTGGATCATCAGTGTTAGAGCTAAAATTAGCATGTTTAAAGTGATTTTCATGCTTCCAGGGGCCCAAAACACAAGATTTATGGAATGGTTAAAAGTGCATGAAAATGGCCAATTTACTCACTCTGAGTTCTCAAAAAGGGTTTCTTCACCCCGGGAAGTTAATTAAATACCATTTGGAGGCATTTAATGTTCGAGCAAAAACGGCTGATTTTCGACAAAAGAGATAACACCCCCCCATTACGTCATGCTTCAGAAATGTGGAAAATGGTCCGTTTTCAAATGTTTTATTTTTGAACGTCAGTTCACATTTGTAGGTGGATCATCAGTGTTAGAGCTAAAATTAGCATGTTTAAAGTGATTTTCATGCTTCCAGGGGCTCGGGAAGTTAATTAAATACCATTTGGAGGCATTTAATGTTCGAGCAAAACGGCTGATTTTCGACAAAAGAGATAACACCCCCCCATTACGTCATGCTTCAGAAATGTGGAAAATGGTCCGTTTTCAAATGTTTTATTTTTGAACGTCAGTTCACATTTGTAGGTGGATCATCAGTGTTAGAGCTAAAATTAGCATGTTTAAAGTGATTTTCATGCTTCCAGGGGCTCGGGAAGTTAATTAAATACCATTTGGAGGCATTTAATGTTCGAGCAAAAACGGCTGATTTTCGACAAAAGAGATAACACCCCCCCATTACGTCATGCTTCAGAAATGTGGAAAATGGTCCGTTTTCAAATGTTTTATTTTTGAACGTCAGTTCACATTTGTAGGTGGATCATCAGTGTTAGAGCTAAAATTAGCATGTTTAAAGTGATTTTCATGCTTCCAGGGGCTCGGGAAGTTAATTAAATACCATTTGGAGGCATTTAATGTTCGAGCAAAAACGGCTGATTTTCGACAAAAGAGATAACACCCCCCCATTACGTCATGCTTCAGAAATGTGGAAAATGGTCCGTTTTCAAATGTTTTATTTTTGAACGTCAGTTCACATTTGTAGGTGGATCATCAGTGTTAGAGCTAAAATTAGCATGTTTAAAGTGATTTTCATGCTTCCAGGGGCTCGGGAAGTTAATTAAATACCATTTGGAGGCATTTAATGTTCGAGCAAAAACGGCTGATTTTCGACAAAAGAGATAACACCCCCCCATTACGTCATGCTTCAGAAATGTGGAAAATGGTCCGTTTTCAAATGTTTTATTTTTGAACGTCAGTTCACATTTGTAGGTGGATCATCAGTGTTAGAGCTAAAATTAGCATGTTTAAAGTGATTTTCATGCTTCCAGGGGCCCAAAACACAAGATTTATGGAATGGTTAAAAGTGCATGAAAATGGCCAATTTACTCACTCTGAGTTCTCAAAAAGGGTTTCTTCACCCCGGGAAGTTAATTAAATACCATTTGGAGGCATTTAATGTTCGAGCAAAAACGGCTGATTTTCGACAAAAGAGATAACACCCCCCCATTACGTCATGCTTCAGAAATGTGGAAAATGGTCCGTTTTCAAATGTTTTATTTTTGAACGTCAGTTCACATTTGTAGGTGGATCATCAGTGTTAGAGCTAAAATTAGCATGTTTAAAGTGATTTTCATGCTTCCAGGGGCTCGGGAAGTTAATTAAATACCATTTGGAGGCATTTAATGTTCGAGCAAAAACGGCTGATTTTCGACAAAAGAGATAACACCCCCCATTACGTCATGCTTCAGAAATGTGGAAAATGGTCCGTTTTCAAATGTTTTATTTTTGAACGTCAGTTCACATTTGTAGGTGGATCATCAGTGTTAGAGCTAAAATTAGCATGTTTAAAGTGATTTTCATGCTTCCAGGGGCCCAAAACACAAGATTTATGGAATGGTTAAAAGTGCATGAAAATGGCCAATTTACTCACTCTGAGTTCTCAAAAAGGGTTTCTTCACCCCGGGAAGTTAATTAAATACCATTTGGAGGCATTTAATGTTCGAGCAAAAACGGCTGATTTTCGACAAAAGAGATAACACCCCCCCATTACGTCATGCTTCAGAAATGTGGAAAATGGTCCGTTTTCAAATGTTTTATTTTTGAACGTCAGTTCACATTTGTAGGTGGATCATCAGTGTTAGAGCTAAAATTAGCATGTTTAAAGTGATTTTCATGCTTCCAGGGGCTCGGGAAGTTAATTAAATACCATTTGGAGGCATTTAATGTTCGAGCAAAAACGGCTGATTTTCGACAAAAGAGATAACACCCCCCCATTACGTCATGCTTCAGAAATGTGGAAAATGGTCCGTTTTCAAATGTTTTATTTTTGAACGTCAGTTCACATTTGTAGGTGGATCATCAGTGTTAGAGCTAAAATTAGCATGTTTAAAGTGATTTTCATGCTTCCAGGGGCTCGGGAAGTTAATTAAATACCATTTGGAGGCATTTAATGTTCGAGCAAAAACGGCTGATTTTCGACAAAAGAGATAACACCCCCCCATTACGTCATGCTTCAGAAATGTGGAAAATGGTCCGTTTTCAAATGTTTTATTTTTGAACGTCAGTTCACATTTGTAGGTGGATCATCAGTGTTAGAGCTAAAATTAGCATGTTTAAAGTGATTTTCATGCTTCCAGGGGCTCGGGAAGTTAATTAAATACCATTTGGAGGCATTTAATGTTCGAGCAAAAACGGCTGATTTTCGACAAAAGAGATAACACCCCCCCATTACGTCATGCTTCAGAAATGTGGAAAATGGTCCGTTTTCAAATGTTTTATTTTTGAACGTCAGTTCACATTTGTAGGTGGATCATCAGTGTTAGAGCTAAAATTAGCATGTTTAAAGTGATTTTCATGCTTCCAGGGGCTCGGGAAGTTAATTAAATACCATTTGGAGGCATTTAATGTTCGAGCAAAAACGGCTGATTTTCGACAAAAGAGATAACACCCCCCCATTACGTCATGCTTCAGAAATGTGGAAAATGGTCTGTTTTCAAATGTTTTATTTTTGAACGTCAGTTCACATTTGTAGGTGGATCATCAGTGTTAGAGCTAAAATTAGCATGTTTAAAGTGATTTTCATGCTTCCAGGGGCCCAAAACACAAGATTTATGGAATGGTTAAAAGTGCATGAAAATGGCCAATTTACTCACTCTGAGTTCTCAAAAAGGGTTTCTTCACCCCGGGAAGTTAATTAAATACCATTTGGAGGCATTTAATGTTCGAGCAAAAACGGCTGATTTTCGACAAAAGAGATAACACCCCCCCATTACGTCATGCTTCAGAAATGTGGAAAATGGTCCGTTTTCAAATGTTTTATTTTTGAACGTCAGTTCACATTTGTAGGTGGATCATCAGTGTTAGAGCTAAAATTAGCATGTTTAAAGTGATTTTCATGCTTCCAGGGGCTCGGGAAGTTAATTAAATACCATTTGGAGGCATTTAATGTTCGAGCAAAAACGGCTGATTTTCGACAAAAGAGATAACACCCCCCCATTACGTCATGCTTCAGAAATGTGGAAAATGGTCCGTTTTCAAATGTTTTATTTTTGAACGTCAGTTCACATTTGTAGGTGGATCATCAGTGTTAGAGCTAAAATTAGCATGTTTAAAGTGATTTTCATGCTTCCAGGGGCTCGGGAAGTTAATTAAATACCATTTGGAGGCATTTAATGTTCGAGCAAAAACGGCTGATTTTCGACAAAAGAGATAACACCCCCCCATTACGTCATGCTTCAGAAATGTGGAAAATGGTCCGTTTTCAAATGTTTTATTTTTGAACGTCAGTTGACATTTGTAGGTGGATCATCAGTGTTAGAGCTAAAATTAGCATGTTTAAAGTGATTTTCATGCTTCCAGGGGCTCGGGAAGTTAATTAAATACCATTTGGAGGCATTTAATGTTCGAGCAAAAACGGCTGATTTTCGACAAAAGAGATAACACCCCCCCATTACGTCATGCTTCAGAAATGTGGAAAATGGTCCGTTTTCAAATGTTTTATTTTTGAACGTCAGTTCACACTTGTATGTGGATCATCAGTGTTAGAGCTAAAATTAGCATGTTTAAAGTGATTTTCATGCTTCCAGGGGCTCGGGAAGTTAATTAAATACCATTTGGAGGCATTTAATGTTCGAGCAAAAACGGCTGATTTTCGACAAAAGAGATAACACCCCCCCATTACGTCATGCTTCAGAAATGTGGAAAATGGTCCGTTTTCAAATGTTTTATTTTTGAACGTCAGTTCACATTTGTAGGTGGATCATCAGTGTTAGAGCTAAAATTAGCATGTTTAAAGTGATTTTCATGCTTCCAGGGGCCCAAAACACAAGATTTATGGAATGGTTAAAAGTGCATGAAAATGGCCAATTTACTCACTCTGAGTTCTCAAAAAGGGTTTCTTCACCCCGGGAAGTTAATTAAATACCATTTGGAGGCATTTAATGTTCGAGCAAAAACGGCTGATTTTCGACAAAAGAGATAACACCCCCCCATTACGTCATGCTTCAGAAATGTGGAAAATGGTCCGTTTTCAAATGTTTTATTTTTGAACGTCAGTTCACATTTGTAGGTGGATCATCAGTGTTAGAGCTAAAATTAGCATGTTTAAAGTGATTTTCATGCTTCCAGGGGCCCAAAACACAAGATTTATGGAATGGTTAAAAGTGCATGAAAATGGCCAATTTACTCACTCTGAGTTCTCAAAAAGGGTTTCTTCACCCCGGGAAGTTAATTAAATACCATTTGGAGGCATTTAATGTTCGAGCAAAAACGGCTGATTTTCGACAAAAGAGATAACACCCCCCCATTACGTCATGCTTCAGAAATGTGGAAAATGGTCCGTTTTCAAATGTTTTATTTTTGAACGTCAGTTCACATTTGTAGGTGGATCATCAGTGTTAGAGCTAAAATTAGCATGTTTAAAGTGATTTTCATGCTTCCAGGGGCCCAAAACACAAGATTTATGGAATGGTTAAAAGTGCATGAAAATGGCCAATTTACTCACTCTGAGTTCTCAAAAAGGGTTTCTTCACCCCGGGAAGTTAATTAAATGCCATTTGGAGGCATTTAATGTTCGAGCAAAAACGGCTGATTTTCGACAAAAGAGATAACACCCCCCCATTACGTCATGCTTCAGAAATGTGGAAAATGGTCCGTTTTCAAATGTTTTATTTTTGAACGTCAGTTCACATTTGTAGGTGGATCATCAGTGTTAGAGCTAAAATTAGCATGTTTAAAGTGATTTTCATGCTTCCAGGGGCTCGGGAAGTTAATTAAATACCATTTGGAGGCATTTAATGTTCGAGCAAAAACGGCTGATTTTCGACAAAAGAGATAACACCCCCCCATTACGTCATGCTTCAGAAATGTGGAAAATGGTCCGTTTTCAAATGTTTTATTTTTGAACGTCAGTTCACATTTGTAGGTGGATCATCAGTGTTAGAGCTAAAATTAGCATGTTTAAAGTGATTTTCATGCTTCCAGGGGCTCGGGAAGTTAATTAAATACCATTTGGAGGCATTTAATGTTCGAGCAAAAACGGCTGATTTTCGACAAAAGAGATAACACCCCCCCATTACGTCATGCTTCAGAAATGTGGAAAATGGTCCGTTTTCAAATGTTTTATTTTTGAACGTCAGTTCACATTTGTAGGTGGATCATCAGTGTTAGAGCTAAAATTAGCATGTTTAAAGTGATTTTCATGCTTCCAGGGGCCCAAAACACAAGATTTATGGAATGGTTAAAAGTGCATGAAAATGGCCAATTTACTCACTCTGAGTTCTCAAAAAGGGTTTCTTCACCCCGGGACGTTAATTAAATACCATTTGGAGGCATTTAATGTTCGAGCAAAAACGGCTGATTTTCGACAAAAGAGATAACACCCCCCCATTACGTCATGCTTCAGAAATGTGGAAAATGGTCCGTTTTCAAATGTTTTATTTTTGAACGTCAGTTCACATTTGTAGGTGGATCATCAGTGTTAGAGCTAAAATTAGCATGTTTAAAGTGATTTTCATGCTTCCAGGGGCCCAAAACACAAGATTTATGGAATGGTTAAAAGTGCATGAAAATGGCCAATTTACTCACTCTGAGTTCTCAAAAAGGGTTTCTTCACCCCGGGAAGTTAATTAAATACCATTTGGAGGCATTTAATGTTCGAGCAAAAACGGCTGATTTTCGACAAAAGAGATAACACCCCCCCATTACGTCATGCTTCAGAAATGTGGAAAATGGTCCGTTTTCAAATGTTTTATTTTTGAACGTCAGTTCACATTTGTAGGTGGATCATCAGTGTTAGAGCTAAAATTAGCATGTTTAAAGTGATTTTCATGCTTCCAGGGGCTCGGGAAGTTAATTAAATACCATTTGGAGGCATTTAATGTTCGAGCAAAAACGGCTGATTTTCGACAAAAGAGATAACACCCCCCCATTACGTCATGCTTCAGAAATGTGGAAAATGGTCCGTTTTCAAATGTTTTATTTTTGAACGTCAGTTCACATTTGTAGGTGGATCATCAGTGTTAGAGCTAAAATTAGCATGTTTAAAGTGATTTTCATGCTTCCAGGGGCTCGGGAAGTTAATTAAATACCATTTGGAGGCATTTAATGTTCGAGCAAAAACGGCTGATTTTCGACAAAAGAGATAACACCCCCCCATTACGTCATGCTTCAGAAATGTGGAAAATGGTCCGTTTTCAAATGTTTTATTTTTGAACGTCAGTTCACATTTGTAGGTGGATCATCAGTGTTAGAGCTAAAATTAGCATGTTTAAAGTGATTTTCATGCTTCCAGGGGCTCGGGAAGTTAATTAAATACCATTTGGAGGCATTTAATGTTCGAGCAAAAACGGCTGATTTTCGACAAAAGAGATAACACCCCCCCATTACGTCATGCTTCAGAAATGTGGAAAATGGTCCGTTTTCAAATGTTTTATTTTTGAACGTCAGTTCACATTTGTAGGTGGATCATCAGTGTTAGAGCTAAAATTAGCATGTTTAAAGTGATTTTCATGCTTCCAGGGGCCCAAAACACAAGATTTATGGAATGGTTAAAAGTGCATGAAAATGGCCAATTTACTCACTCTGAGTTCTCAAAAAGGGTTTCTTCACCCCGGGAAGTTAATTAAATACCATTTGGAGGCATTTAATGTTCGAGCAAAAACGGCTGATTTTCGACAAAAGAGATAACACCCCCCCATTACGTCATGCTTCAGAAATGTGGAAAATGGTCCGTTTTCAAATGTTTTATTTTTGAACGTCAGTTCACATTTGTAGGTGGATCATCAGTGTTAGAGCTAAAATTAGCATGTTTAAAGTGATTTTCATGCTTCCAGGGGCTCGGGAAGTTAATTAAATACCATTTGGAGGCATTTAATGTTCGAGCAAAAACGGCTGATTTTCGACAAAAGAGATAACACCCCCCCATTACGTCATGCTTCAGAAATGTGGAAAATGGTCCGTTTTCAAATGTTTTATTTTTGAACGTCAGTTCACATTTGTAGGTGGATCATCAGTGTTAGAGCTAAAATTAGCATGTTTAAAGTGATTTTCATGCTTCCAGGGGCCCAAAACACAAGATTTATGGAATGGTTAAAAGTGCATGAAAATGGCCAATTTACTCACTCTGAGTTCTCAAAAAGGGTTTCTTCACCCCGGGAAGTTAATTAAATACCATTTGGAGGCATTTAATGTTCGAGCAAAAACGGCTGATTTTCGACAAAAGAGATAACACCCCCCCATTACGTCATGCTTCAGAAATGTGGAAAATGGTCCGTTTTCAAATGTTTTATTTTTGAACGTCAGTTCACATTTGTAGGTGGATCATCAGTGTTAGAGCTAAAATTAGCATGTTTAAAGTGATTTTCATGCTTCCAGGGGCTCGGGAAGTTAATTAAATACCATTTGGAGGCATTTAATGTTCGAGCAAAAACGGCTGATTTTCGACAAAAGAGATAACACCCCCCCATTACGTCATGCTTCAGAAATGTGGAAAATGGTCCGTTTTCAAATGTTTTATTTTTGAACGTCAGTTCACATTTGTAGGTGGATCATCAGTGTTAGAGCTAAAATTAGCATGTTTAAAGTGATTTTCATGCTTCCAGGGGCCCAAAACACAAGATTTATGGAATGGTTAAAAGTGCATGAAAATGGCCAATTTACTCACTCTGAGTTCTCAAAAAGGGTTTCTTCACCCCGGGAAGTTAATTAAATACCATTTGGAGGCATTTAATGTTCGAGCAAAAATGGCTGATTTTCGACAAAAGAGATAACACCCCCCCATTACGTCATGCTTCAGAAATGTGGAAAATGGTCCGTTTTCAAATGTTTTATTTTTGAACGTCAGTTCACATTTGTAGGTGGATCATCAGTGTTAGATCTAAAATTAGCATGTTTAAAGTGATTTTCATGCTTCCAGGGGCCCAAAACACAAGATTTATGGAATGGTTAAAAGTGCATGAAAATGGCCAATTTACTCACTCTGAGTTCTCAAAAAGGGTTTCTTCACCCCGGGAAGTTAATTAAATACCATTTGGAGGCATTTAATGTTCGAGCAAAAACGGCTGATTTTCGACAAAAGAGATAACACCCCCCCATTACGTCATGCTTCAGAAATGTGGAAAATGGTCCGTTTTCAAATGTTTTATTTTTGAACGTCAGTTCACATTTGTAGGTGGATCATCAGTGTTAGAGCTAAAATTAGCATGTTTAAAGTGATTTTCATGCTTCCAGGGGCCCAAAACACAAGATTTATGGAATGGTTAAAAGTGCATGAAAATGGCCAATTTACTCACTCTGAGTTCTCAAAAAGGGTTTCTTCACCCCGGGAAGTTAATTAAATACCATTTGGAGGCATTTAATGTTCGAGCAAAAACGGCTGATTTTCGACAAAAGAGATAACACCCCCCCATTACGTCATGCTTTAGAAATGTGGAAAATGGTCAGTTTTCAAATGTTTTATTTTTGAACGTCAGTTCACATTTGTAGGTGGATCATCAGTGTTAGAGCTAAAATTAGCATGTTTAAAGTGATTTTCATGCTTCCAGGGGTCCAAAACACAAGATTTATGGAATGGTTAAAAGTGCATGAAAATGGCCAATTTACTCACTCTGAGTTCTCAAAAAGGGTTTCTTCACCCCGGGAAGTTAATTAAATACCATTTGGAGGCATTTAATGTTCGAGCAAAAACGGCTGATTTTCGACAAAAGAGATAACACCCCCCCATTACGTCATGCTTCAGAAATGTGGAAAATGGTCCGTTTTCAAATGTTTTATTTTTGAACGTCAGTTCACATTTGTAGGTGGATCATCAGTGTTAGAGCTAAAATTAGCATGTTTAAAGTGATTTTCATGCTTCCAGGGGCCCAAAACACAAGATTTATGGAATGGTTAAAAGTGCATGAAAATGGCCAATTTACTCACTCTGAGTTCTCAAAAAGGGTTTCTTCACCCCGGGAAGTTAATTAAATACCATTTGGAGGCATTTAATGTTCGAGCAAAAACGGCTGATTTTCGACAAAAGAGATAACACCCCCCCATTACGTCATGCTTCAGAAATGTGGAAAATGGTCCGTTTTCAAATGTTTTATTTTTGAACGTCAGTTCACATTTGTAGGTGGATCATCAGTGTTAGAGCTAAAATTAGCATGTTTAAAGTGATTTTCATGCTTCCAGGGGCTCGGGAAGTTAATTAAATACCATTTGGAGGCATTTAATGTTCGAGCAAAAACGGCTGATTTTCGACAAAAGAGATAACACCCCCCCATTACGTCATGCTTCAGAAATGTGGAAAATGGTCCGTTTTCAAATGTTTTATTTTTGAACGTCAGTTCACATTTGTAGGTGGATCATCAGTGTTAGAGCTAAAATTAGCATGTTTAAAGTGATTTTCATGCTTCCAGGGGCCCAAAACACAAGATTTATGGAATGGTTAAAAGTGCATGAAAATGGCCAATTTACTCACTCTGAGTTCTCAAAAAGGGTTTCTTCACCCCGGGAAGTTAATTAAATACCATTTGGAGGCATTTAATGTTCGAGCAAAAACGTCTGATTTTCGACAAAAGAGATAACACCCCCCCATTACGTCATGCTTCAGAAATGTGGAAAATGGTCCGTTTTCAAATGTTTTATTTTTGAACGTCAGTTCACATTTGTAGGTGGATCATCAGTGTTAGAGCTAAAATTAGCATGTTTAAAGTGATTTTCATGCTTCCAGGGGCTCGGGAAGTTAATTAAATACCATTTGGAGGCATTTAATGTTCGAGCAAAAACGGCTGATTTTCGACAAAAGAGATAACACCCCCCCATTACGTCATGCTTCAGAAATGTGGAAAATGGTCCGTTTTCAAATGTTTTATTTTTGAACGTCAGTTCACATTTGTAGGTGGATCATCAGTGTTAGAGCTAAAATTAGCATGTTTAAAGTGATTTTCATGCTTCCAGGGGCCCAAAACACAAGATTTATGGAATGGTTAAAAGTGCATGAAAATGGCCAATTTACTCACTCTGAGTTCTCAAAAAGGGTTTCTTCACCCCGGGAAGTTAATTAAATACCATTTGGAGGCATTTAATGTTCGAGCAAAAACGGCTGATTTTCGACAAAAGAGATAACACCCCCCCATTACGTCATGCTTCAGAAATGTGGAAAATGGTCCGTTTTCAAATGTTTTATTTTTGAACGTCAGTTCACATTTGTAGGTGGATCATCAGTGTTAGAGCTAAAATTAGCATGTTTAAAGTGATTTTCATGCTTCCAGGGGCTCGGGAAGTTAATTAAATACCATTTGGAGGCATTTAATGTTCGAGCAAAAACGGCTGATTTTCGACAAAAGAGATAACACCCCCCCATTACGTCATGCTTCAGAAATGTGGAAAATGGTCCGTTTTCAAATGTTTTATTTTTGAACGTCAGTTCACATTTGTAGGTGGATCATCAGTGTTAGAGCTAAAATTAGCATGTTTAAAGTGATTTTCATGCTTCCAGGGGCCCAAAACACAAGATTTATGGAATGGTTAAAAGTGCATGAAAATGGGCAATTTACTCACTCTGAGTTCTCAAAAAGGGTTTCTTCACCCCGGGAAGTTAATTAAATACCATTTGGAGGCATTTAATGTTCGAGCAAAAACGGCTGATTTTCGACAAAAGAGATAACACCCCCCCATTACGTCATGCTTCAGAAATGTGGAAAATGGTCCGTTTTCAAATGTTTTATTTTTGAACGTCAGTTCACATTTGTAGGTGGATCATCAGTGTTAGAGCTAAAATTAGCATGTTTAAAGTGATTTTCATGCTTCCAGGGGCCCAAAACACAAGATTTATGGAATGGTTAAAAGTGCATGAAAATGGCCAATTTACTCACTCTGAGTTCTCAAAAAGGGTTTCTTCACCCCGGGAAGTTAATTAAATACCATTTGGAGGCATTTAATGTTCGAGCAAAAACGGCTGATTTTCGACAAAAGAGATAACACCCCCCCATTACGTCATGCTTCAGAAATGTGGAAAATGGTCCGTTTTCAAATGTTTTATTTTTGAACGTCAGTTCACATTTGTAGGTGGATCATCAGTGTTAGAGCTAAAATTAGCATGTTTAAAGTGATTTTCATGCTTCCAGGGGCCCAAAACACAAGATTTATGGAATGGTTAAAAGTGCATGAAAATGGCCAATTTACTCACTCTGAGTTCTCAAAAAGGGTTTCTTCACCCCGGGAAGTTAATTAAATACCATTTGGAGGCATTTAATGTTCGAGCAAAAACGGCTGATTTTCGACAAAAGAGATAACACCCCCCCCATTACGTCATGCTTCAGAAATGTGGAAAATGGTCCGTTTTCAAATGTTTTATTTTTGAACGTCAGTTCACATTTGTAGGTGGATCATCAGTGTTAGAGCTAAAATTAGCATGTTTAAAGTGATTTTCATGCTTCCAGGGGCTCGGGAAGTTAATTAAATACCATTTGGAGGCATTTAATGTTCGAGCAAAAACGGCTGATTTTCGACAAAAGAGATAACACCCCCCCATTACGTCATGCTTCAGAAATGTGGAAAATGGTCCGTTTTCAAATGTTTTATTTTTGAACGTCAGTTCACATTTGTAGGTGGATCATCAGTGTTAGAGCTAAAATTAGCATGTTTAAAGTGATTTTCATGCTTCCAGGGGCCCAAAACACAAGATTTATGGAATGGTTAAAAGTGCATGAAAATGGCCAATTTACTCACTCTGAGTTCTCAAAAAGGGTTTCTTCACCCCGGGAAGTTAATTAAATACCATTTGGAGGCATTTAATGTTCGAGCAAAAACGGCTGATTTTCGACAAAAGAGATAACACCCCCCCCATTACGTCATGCTTCAGAAATGTGGAAAATGGTCCGTTTTCAAATGTTTTATTTTTGAACGTCAGTTCACATTTGTAGGTGGATCATCAGTGTTAGAGCTAAAATTAGCATGTTTAAAGTGATTTTCATGCTTCCAGGGGCCCAAAACACAAGATTTATGGAATGGTTAAAAGTGCATGAAAATGGGCAATTTACTCACTCTGAGTTCTCAAAAAGGGTTTCTTCACCCCGGGAAGTTAATTAAATACCATTTGGAGGCATTTAATGTTCGAGCAAAAACGGCTGATTTTCGACAAAAGAGATAACACCCCCCCATTACGTCATGCTTCAGAAATGTGGAAAATGGTCCGTTTTCAAATGTTTTATTTTTGAACGTCAGTTCACATTTGTAGGTGGATCATCAGTGTTAGAGCTAAAATTAGCATGTTTAAAGTGATTTTCATGCTTCCAGGGGCTCGGGAAGTTAATTAAATACCATTTGGAGGCATTTAATGTTCGAGCAAAAACGGCTGATTTTCGACAAAAGAGATAACACCCCCCCATTACGTCATGCTTCAGAAATGTGGAAAATGGTCCATTTTCAAATGTTTTATTTTTGAACGTCAGTTCACATTTGTAGGTGGATCATCAGTGTTAGAGCTAAAATTAGCATGTTTAAAGTGATTTTCATGCTTCCAGGGGCCCAAAACACAAGATTTATGGAATGGTTAAAAGTGCATGAAAATGGCCAATTTACTCACTCTGAGTTCTCAAAAAGGGTTTCTTCACCCCGGGAAGTTAATTAAATACCATTTGGAGGCATTTAATGTTCGAGCAAAAACGGCTGATTTTCGACAAAAGAGATAACACCCCCCCATTACGTCATGCTTCAGAAATGTGGAAAATGGTCCGTTTTCAAATGTTTTATTTTTGAACGTCAGTTCACATTTGTAGGTGGATCATCAGTGTTAGAGCTAAAATTAGCATGTTTAAAGTGATTTTCATGCTTCCAGGGGCCCAAAACACAAGATTTATGGAATGGTTAAAAGTGCATGAAAATGGCCAATTTACTCACTCTGAGTTCTCAAAAAGGGTTTCTTCACCCCGGGAAGTTAATTAAATACCATTTGGAGGCATTTAATGTTCGAGCAAAAACGGCTGATTTTCGACAAAAGAGATAACACCCCCCCATTACGTCATGCTTCAGAAATGTGGAAAATGGTCCGTTTTCAAATGTTTTATTTTTGAACGTCAGTTCACATTTGTAGGTGGATCATCAGTGTTAGAGCTAAAATTAGCATGTTTAAAGTGATTTTCATGCTTCCAGGGGCTCGGGAAGTTAATTAAATACCATTTGGAGGCATTTAATGTTCGAGCAAAAACGGCTGATTTTCGACAAAAGAGATAACACCCCCCCATTACGTCATGCTTCAGAAATGTGGAAAATGGTCCGTTTTCAAATGTTTTATTTTTGAACGTCAGTTCACATTTGTAGGTGGATCATCAGTGTTAGAGCTAAAATTAGCATGTTTAAAGTGATTTTCATGCTTCCAGGGGCCCAAAACACAAGATTTATGGAATGGTTAAAAGTGCATGAAAATGGCCAATTTACTCACTCTGAGTTCTCAAAAAGGGTTTCTTCACCCCGGGAAGTTAATTAAATACCATTTGGAGGCATTTAATGTTCGAGCAAAAACGGCTGATTTTCGACAAAAGAGATAACACCCCCCCCATTACGTCATGCTTCAGAAATGTGGAAAATGGTCCGTTTTCAAATGTTTTATTTTTGAACGTCAGTTCACATTTGTAGGTGGATCATCAGTGTTAGAGCTAAAATTAGCATGTTTAAAGTGATTTTCATGCTTCCAGGGGCCCAAAACACAAGATTTATGGAATGGTTAAAAGTGCATGAAAATGGCCAATTTACTCACTCTGAGTTCTCAAAAAGGGTTTCTTCACCCCGGGAAGTTAATTAAATACCATTTGGAGGCATTTAATGTTCGAGCAAAAACGGCTGATTTTCGACAAAAGAGATAACACCCCCCCATTACGTCATGCTTCAGAAATGTGGAAAATGGTCCGTTTTCAAATGTTTTATTTTTGAACGTCAGTTCACATTTGTAGGTGGATCATCAGTGTTAGAGCTAAAATTAGCATGTTTAAAGTGATTTTCATGCTTCCAGGGGCCCAAAACACAAGATTTATGGAATGGTTAAAAGTGCATGAAAATGGCCAATTTACTCACTCTGAGTTCTCAAAAAGGGTTTCTTCACCCCGGGAAGTTAATTAAATACCATTTGGAGGCATTTAATGTTCGAGCAAAAACGGCTGATTTTCGACAAAAGAGATAACACCCCCCCATTACGTCATGCTTCAGAAATGTGGAAAATGGTCCGTTTTCAAATGTTTTATTTTTGAACGTCAGTTCACATTTGTAGGTGGATCATCAGTGTTAGAGCTAAAATTAGCATGTTTAAAGTGATTTTCATGCTTCCAGGGGCCCAAAACACAAGATTTATGGAATGGTTAAAAGTGCATGAAAATGGCCAATTTACTCACTCTGAGTTCTCAAAAAGGGTTTCTTCACCCCGGGAAGTTAATTAAATACCATTTGGAGGCATTTAATGTTCGAGCAAAAACGGCTGATTTTCGACAAAAGAGATAACACCCCCCCATTACGTCATGCTTCAGAAATGTGGAAAATGGTCCGTTTTCAAATGTTTTATTTTTGAACGTCAGTTCACATTTGTAGGTGGATCATCAGTGTTAGAGCTAAAATTAGCATGTTTAAAGTGATTTTCATGCTTCCAGGGGCTCGGGAAGTTAATTAAATACCATTTGGAGGCATTTAATGTTCGAGCAAAAACGGCTGATTTTCGACAAAAGAGATAACACCCCCCCATTACGTCATGCTTCAGAAATGTGGAAAATGGTCCATTTTCAAATGTTTTATTTTTGAACGTCAGTTCACATTTGTAGGTGGATCATCAGTGTTAGAGCTAAAATTAGCATGTTTAAAGTGATTTTCATGCTTCCAGGGGCTCGGGAAGTTAATTAAATACCATTTGGAGGCATTTAATGTTCGAGCAAAAACGGCTGATTTTCGACAAAAGAGATAACACCCCCCCATTACGTCATGCTTCAGAAATGTGGAAAATGGTCCGTTTTCAAATGTTTTATTTTTGAACGTCAGTTCACATTTGTAGGTGGATCATCAGTGTTAGAGCTAAAATTAGCATGTTTAAAGTGATTTTCATGCTTCCAGGGGCTCGGGAAGTTAATTAAATACCATTTGGAGGCATTTAATGTTCGAGCAAAAACGGCTGATTTTCGACAAAAGAGATAACACCCCCCCATTACGTCATGCTTCAGAAATGTGGAAAATGGTCCGTTTTCAAATGTTTTATTTTTGAACGTCAGTTCACATTTGTAGGTAGATCATCAGTGTTAGAGCTAAAATTAGCATGTTTAAAGTGATTTTCATGCTTCCAGGGGCTCGGGAAGTTAATTAAATACCATTTGGAGGCATTTAATGTTCGAGCAAAAACGGCTGATTTTCGACAAAAGAGATAACACCCCCCCATTACGTCATGCTTCAGAAATGTGGAAAATGGTCCGTTTTCAAATGTTTTATTTTTGAACGTCAGTTCACATTTGTAGGTGGATCATCAGTGTTAGAGCTAAAATTAGCATGTTTAAAGTGATTTTCATGCTTCCAGGGGCTCGGGAAGTTAATTAAATACCATTTGGAGGCATTTAATGTTCGAGCAAAAACGGCTGATTTTCGACAAAAGAGATAACACCCCCCCATTACGTCATGCTTCAGAAATGTGGAAAATGGTCCGTTTTCAAATGTTTTATTTTTGAACGTCAGTTCACATTTGTAGGTGGATCATCAGTGTTAGAGCTAAGATTAGCATGTTTAAAGTGATTTTCATGCTTCCAGGGGCACGGGAAGTTAATTAAATACCATTTGGAGGCATTTAATGTTCGAGCAAAAACGGCTGATTTTCGACAAAAGAGATAACACCCCCCCATTACGTCATGCTTCAGAAATGTGGAAAATGGTCCGTTTTCAAATGTTTTATTTTTGAACGTCAGTTCACATTTGTAGGTGGATCATCAGTGTTAGAGCTAAAATTAGCATGTTTAAAGTGATTTTCATGCTTCCAGGGGCTCGGGAAGTTAATTAAATACCATTTGGAGGCATTTAATGTTCGAGCAAAAACGGCTGATTTTCGACAAAAGAGATAACACCCCCCCATTACGTCATGCTTCAGAAATGTGGAAAATGGTCCGTTTTCAAATGTTTTATTTTTGAACGTCAGTTCACATTTGTAGGTGGATCATCAGTGTTAGAGCTAAAATTAGCATGTTTAAAGTGATTTTCATGCTTCCAGGGGCTCGGGAAGTTAATTAAATACCATTTGGAGGCATTTAATGTTCGAGCAAAAACGGCTGATTTTCGACAAAAGAGATAACACCCCCCCATTACGTCATGCTTCAGAAATGTGGAAAATGGTCCGTTTTCAAATGTTTTATTTTTGAACGTCAGTTCACATTTGTAGGTGGATCATCAGTGTTAGAGCTAAAATTAGCATGTTTAAAGTGATTTTCATGCTTCCAGGGGCCCAAAACACAAGATTTATGGAATGGTTAAAAGTGCATGAAAATGGCCAATTTACTCACTCTGAGTTCTCAAAAAGGGTTTCTTCACCCCGGGAAGTTAATTAAATACCATTTGGAGGCATTTAATGTTCGAGCAAAAACGGCTGATTTTCGACAAAAGAGATAACACCCCCCCATTAGGTCATGCTTCAGAAATGTGGAAAATGGTCCGTTTTCAAATGTTTTATTTTTGAACGTCAGTTCACATTTGTAGGTGGATCATCAGTGTTAGAGCTAAAATTAGCATGTTTAAAGTGATTTTCATGCTTCCAGGGGCTCGGGAAGTTAATTAAATACCATTTGGAGGCATTTAATGTTCGAGCAAAAACGGCTGATTTTCGACAAAAGAGATAACACCCCCCCATTACGTCATGCTTCAGAAATGTGGAAAATGGTCCGTTTTCAAATGTTTTATTTTTGAACGTCAGTTCACATTTGTAGGTGGATCATCAGTGTTAGAGCTAAAATTAGCATGTTTAAAGTGATTTTCATGCTTCCAGGGGCTCGGGAAGTTAATTAAATACCATTTGGAGGCATTTAATGTTCGAGCAAAAACGGCTGATTTTCGACAAAAGAGATAACACCCCCCCATTACGTCATGCTTCAGAAATGTGGAAAATGGTCCGTTTTCAAATGTTTTATTTTTGAACGTCAGTTCACATTTGTAGGTGGATCATCAGTGTTAGAGCTAAAATTAGCATGTTTAAAGTGATTTTCATGCTTCCAGGGGCTCGGGAAGTTAATTAAATACCATTTGGAGGCATTTAATGTTCGAGCAAAAACGGCTGATTTTCGACAAAAGAGATAACACCCCCCCATTACGTCATGCTTCAGAAATGTGGAAAATGGTCCGTTTTCAAATGTTTTATTTTTGAACGTCAGTTCACATTTGTAGGTGGATCATCAGTGTTAGAGCTAAAATTAGAATGTTTAAAGTGATTTTCATGCTTCCAGGGGCTCGGGAAGTTAATTAAATACCATTTGGAGGCATTTAATGTTCGAGCAAAAACGGCTGATTTTCGACAAAAGAGATAACACCCCCCCATTACGTCATGCTTCAGAAATGTGGAAAATGGTCCGTTTTCAAATGTTTTATTTTTGAACATCAGTTCACATTTGTAGGTGGATCATCAGTGTTAGAGCTAAAATTAGCATGTTTAAAGTGATTTTCATGCTTCCAGGGGCCCAAAACACAAGATTTATGGAATGGTTAAAAGTGCATGAAAATGGCCAATTTACTCACTCTGAGTTCTCAAAAAGGGTTTCTTCACCCCGGGAAGTTAATTAAATACCATTTGGAGGCATTTAATGTTCGAGCAAAAACGGCTGATTTTCGACAAAAGAGATAACACCCCCCCATTACGTCATGCTTCAGAAATGTGGAAAATGGTCCGTTTTCAAATGTTTTATTTTTGAACGTCAGTTCACATTTGTAGGTGGATCATCAGTGTTAGAGCTAAAATTAGCATGTTTAAAGTGATTTTCATGCTTCCAGGGGCCCAAAACACAAGATTTATGGAATGGTTAAAAGTGCATGAAAATGGCCAATTTACTCACTCTGAGTTCTCAAAAAGGGTTTCTTCACCCCGGGAAGTTAATTAAATACCATTTGGAGGCATTTAATGTTCGAGCAAAAACGGCTGATTTTCGACAAAAGAGATAACACCCCCCCATTACGTCATGCTTCAGAAATGTGGAAAATGGTCCGTTTTCAAATGTTTTATTTTTGAACGTCAGTTCACATTTGTAGGTGGATCATCAGTGTTAGAGCTAAAATTAGCATGTTTAAAGTGATTTTCATGCTTCCAGGGGCCCAAAACACAAGATTTATGGAATGGTTAAAAGTGCATGAAAATGGCCAATTTACTCACTCTGAGTTCTCAAAAAGGGTTTCTTCACCCCGGGAAGTTAATTAAATACCATTTGGAGGCATTTAATGTTCGAGCAAAAACGGCTGATTTTCGACAAAAGAGATAACACCCCCCCATTACGTCATGCTTCAGAAATGTGGAAAATGGTCCGTTTTCAAATGTTTTATTTTTGAACGTCAGTTCACATTTGTAGGTGGATCATCAGTGTTAGAGCTAAAATTAGCATGTTTAAAGTGATTTTCATGCTTCCAGGGGCTCGGGAAGTTAATTAAATACCATTTGGAGGCATTTAATGTTCGAGCAAAAACGGCTGATTTTCGACAAAAGAGATAACACCCCCCCATTACGTCATGCTTCAGAAATGTGGAAAATGGTCCGTTTTCAAATGTTTTATTTTTGAACGTCAGTTCACATTTGTAGGTGGATCATCAGTGTTAGATCTAAAATTAGCATGTTTAAAGTGATTTTCATGCTTCCAGGGGCTCGGGAAGTTAATTAAATACCATTTGGAGGCATTTAATGTTCGAGCAAAAACGGCTGATTTTCGACAAAAGAGATAACACCCCCCCATTACGTCATGCTTCAGAAATGTGGAAAATGGTCCGTTTTCAAATGTTTTATTTTTGAACGTCAGTTCACATTTGTAGGTGGATCATCAGTGTTAGAGCTAAAATTAGCATGTTTAAAGTGATTTTCATGCTTCCAGGGGCCCAAAACACAAGATTTATGGAATGGTTAAAAGTGCATGAAAATGGCCAATTTACTCACTCTGAGTTCTCAAAAAGGGTTTCTTCACCCCGGGAAGTTACTTAAATACCATTTGGAGGCATTTAATGTTCGAGCAAAAACGGCTGATTTTCGACAAAAGAGATAACACCCCCCCATTACGTCATGCTTCAGAAATGTGGAAAATGGTCCGTTTTCAAATGTTTTATTTTTGAACGTCAGTTCACATTTGTAGGTGGATCATCAGTGTTAGAGCTAAAATTAGCATGTTTAAAGTGATTTTCATGCTTCCAGGGGCTCGGGAAGTTAATTAAATACCATTTGGAGGCATTTAATGTTCGAGCAAAAACGGCTGATTTTCGACAAAAGAGATAACACCCCCCCATTACGTCATGCTTCAGAAATGTGGAAAATGGTCCGTTTTCAAATGTTTTATTTTTGAACGTCAGTTCACATTTGTAGGTGGATCATCAGTGTTAGAGCTAAAATTAGCATGTTTAAAGTGATTTTCATGCTTCCAGGGGCCCAAAACACAAGATTTATGGTATGGTTAAAAGTGCATGAAAATGGCCAATTTACTCACTCTGAGTTCTCAAAAAGGGTTTCTTCACCCCGGGAAGTTAATTAAATACCATTTGGAGGCATTTAATGTTCGAGCAAAAACGGCTGATTTTCGACAAAAGAGATAACACCCCCCCATTACGTCATGCTTCAGAAATGTGGAAAATGGTCAGTTTTCAAATGTTTTATTTTTAAACGTCAGTTCACATTTGTAGGTGGATCATCAGTGTTAGAGCTAAAATTAGCATGTTTAAAGTGATTTTCATGCTTCCAGGGGCCCAAAACACAAGATTTATGGAATGGTTAAAAGTGCATGAAAATGGCCAATTTACTCACTCTGAGTTCTCAAAAAGGGTTTCTTCACCCCGGGAAGTTAATTAAATACCATTTGGAGGCATTTAATGTTCGAGCAAAAACGGCTGATTTTCGACAAAAGAGATAACACCCCCCCATTACGTCATGCTTCAGAAATGTGGAAAATGGTCCGTTTTCAAATGTTTTATTTTTGAACGTCAGTTCACATTTGTAGGTGGATCATCAGTGTTAGAGCTAAAATTAGCATGTTTAAAGTGATTTTCATGCTTCCAGGGGCTCGGGAAGTTAATTAAATACCATTTGGAGGCATTTAATGTTCGAGCAAAAACGGCTGATTTTCGACAAAAGAGATAACACCCCCCCATTACGTCATGCTTCAGAAATGTGGAAAATGGTCCGTTTTCAAATGTTTTATTTTTGAACGTCAGTTCACATTTGTAGGTGGATCATCAGTGTTAGAGCTAAAATTAGCATGTTTAAAGTGATTTTCATGCTTCCAGGGGCTCGGGAAGTTAATTAAATACCATTTGGAGGCATTTAATGTTCGAGCAAAAACGGCTGATTTTCGACAAAAGAGATAACACCCCCCCATTACGTCATGCTTCAGAAATGTGGAAAATGGTCCATTTTCAAATGTTTTATTTTTGAACGTCAGTTCACATTTGTAGGTGGATCATCAGTGTTAGAGCTAAAATTAGCATGTTTAAAGTGATTTTCATGCTTCCAGGGGCCCAAAACACAAGATTTATGGAATGGTTAAAAGTGCATGAAAATGGCCAATTTACTCACTCTGAGTTCTCAAAAAGGGTTTCTTCACCCCGGGAAGTTAATTAAATACCATTTGGAGGCATTTAATGTTCGAGCAAAAACGGCTGATTTTCGACAAAAGAGATAACACCCCCCCATTACGTCATGCTTCAGAAATGTGGAAAATGGTCCGTTTTCAAATGTTTTATTTTTGAACGTCAGTTCACATTTGTAGGTGGATCATCAGTGTTAGAGCTAAAATTAGCATGTTTAAAGTGATTTTCATGCTTCCAGGGGCCCAAAACACAAGATTTATGGAATGGTTAAAAGTGCATGAAAATGGCCAATTTACTCACTCTGAGTTCTCAAAAAGGGTTTCTTCACCCCGGGAAGTTAATTAAATACCATTTGGAGGCATTTAATGTTCGAGCAAAAACGGCTGATTTTCGACAAAAGAGATAACACCCCCCCATTACGTCATGCTTCAGAAATGTGGAAAATGGTCTGTTTTCAAATGTTTTATTTTTGAACGTCAGTTCACATTTGTAGGTGGATCATCAGTGTTAGAGCTAAAATTAGCATGTTTAAAGTGATTTTCATGCTTCCAGGGGCCCAAAACACAAGATTTATGGAATGGTTAAAAGTGCATGAAAATGGCCAATTTACTCACTCTGAGTTCTCAAAAAGGGTTTCTTCACCCCGGGAAGTTAATTAAATACCATTTGGAGGCATTTAATGTTCGAGCAAAAACGGCTGATTTTCGACAAAAGAGATAACACCCCCCCATTACGTCATGCTTCAGAAATGTGGAAAATGGTCCGTTTTCAAATGTTTTATTTTTGAACGTCAGTTCACATTTGTAGGTGGATCATCAGTGTTAGAGCTAAAATTAGCATGTTTAAAGTGATTTTCATGCTTCCAGGGGCCCAAAACACAAGATTTATGGAATGGTTAAAAGTGCATGAAAATGGCCAATTTACTCACTCTGAGTTCTCAAAAAGGGTTTCTTCACCCCGGGAAGTTAATTAAATACCATTTGGAGGCATTTAATGTTCGAGCAAAAACGGCTGATTTTCGACAAAAGAGATAACACCCCCCCATTACGTCATGCTTCAGAAATGTGGAAAATGGTCCGTTTTCAAATGTTTTATTTTTGAACGTCAGTTCACATTTGTAGGTGGATCATCAGTGTTAGAGCTAAAATTAGCATGTTTAAAGTGATTTTCATGCTTCCAGGGGCCCAAAACACAAGATTTATGGAATGGTTAAAAGTGCATGAAAATGGCCAATTTACTCACTCTGAGTTCTCAAAAAGGGTTTCTTCACCCCGGGAAGTTAATTAAATACCATTTGGAGGCATTTAATGTTCGAGCAAAAACGGCTGATTTTCGACAAAAGAGATAACACCCCCCCATTACGTCATGCTTCAGAAATGTGGAAAATGGTCCGTTTTCAAATGTTTTATTTTTGAACGTCAGTTCACATTTGTAGGTGGATCATCAGTGTTAGAGCTAAAATTAGCATGTTTAAAGTGATTTTCATGCTTCCAGGGGCTCGGGAAGTTAATTAAATACCATTTGGAGGCATTTAATGTTCGAGCAAAAACGGCTGATTTTCGACAAAAGAGATAACACCCCCCCATTACGTCATGCTTCAGAAATGTGGAAAATGGTCCGTTTTCAAATGTTTTATTTTTGAACGTCAGTTCACATTTGTAGGTGGATCATCAGTGTTAGAGCTAAAATTAGCATGTTTAAAGTGATTTTCATGCTTCCAGGGGCCCAAAACACAAGATTTATGGAATGGTTAAAAGTGCATGAAAATGGCCAATTTACTCACTCTGAGTTCTCAAAAAGGGTTTCTTCACCCCGGGAAGTTAATTAAATACCATTTGGAGGCATTTAATGTTCGAGCAAAAACGGCTGATTTTCGACAAAAGAGATAACACCCCCCCATTACGTCATGCTTCAGAAATGTGGAAAATGGTCCGTTTTCAAATGTTTTATTTTTGAACGTCAGTTCACATTTGTAGGTGGATCATCAGTGTTAGAGCTAAAATTAGCATGTTTAAAGTGATTTTCATGCTTCCAGGGGCCCAAAACACAAGATTTATGGAATGGTTAAAAGTGCATGAAAATGGCCAATTTACTCACTCTGAGTTCTCAAAAAGGGTTTCTTCACCCCGGGAAGTTAATTAAATACCATTTGGAGGCATTTAATGTTCGAGCAAAAACGGCTGATTTTCGACAAAAGAGATAACACCCCCCCATTACGTCATGCTTCAGAAATGTGGAAAATGGTCCGTTTTCAAATGTTTTATTTTTGAACGTCAGTTCACATTTGTAGGTGGATCATCAGTGTTAGAGCTAAAATTAGCATGTTTAAAGTGATTTTCATGCTTCCAGGGGCCCAAAACACAAGATTTATGGAATGGTTAAAAGTGCATGAAAATGGCCAATTTACTCACTCTGAGTTCTCAAAAAGGGTTTCTTCACCCCGGGAAGTTAATTAAATACCATTTGGAGGCATTTAATGTTCGAGCAAAAACGGCTGATTTTCGACAAAAGAGATAACACCCCCCCATTACGTCATGCTTCAGAAATGTGGAAAATGGTCCGTTTTCAAATGTTTTATTTTTGAACGTCAGTTCACATTTGTAGGTGGATCATCAGTGTTAGAGCTAAAATTAGCATGTTTAAAGTGATTTTCATGCTTCCAGGGGCCCAAAACACAAGATTTATGGAATGGTTAAAAGTGCATGAAAATGGCCAATTTACTCACTCTGAGTTCTCAAAAAGGGTTTCTTCACCCCGGGAAGTTAATTAAATACCATTTGGAGGCATTTAATGTTCGAGCAAAAACGGCTGATTTTCGACAAAAGAGATAACACCCCCCCATTACGTCATGCTTCAGAAATGTGGAAAATGGTCCGTTTTCAAAATGTTTTATTTTTGAACGTCAGTTCACATTTGTAGGTGGATCATCAGTGTTAGAGCTAAAATTAGCATGTTTAAAGTGATTTTCATGCTTCCAGGGGCTCGGGAAGTTAATTAAATACCATTTGGAGGCATTTAATGTTCGAGCAAAAACGGCTGATTTTCGACAAAAGAGATAACACCCCCCCATTACGTCATGCTTCAGAAATGTGGAAAATGGTCCGTTTTCAAATGTTTTATTTTTGAACGTCAGTTCACATTTGTAGGTGGATCATCAGTGTTAGAGCTAAAATTAGCATGTTTAAAGTGATTTTCATGCTTCCAGGGGCCCAAAACACAAGATTTATGGAATGGTTAAAAGTGCATGAAAATGGCCAATTTACTCACTCTGAGTTCTCAAAAAGGGTTTCTTCACCCCGGGAAGTTAATTAAATACCATTTGGAGGCATTTAATGTTCGAGCAAAAACGGCTGATTTTCGACAAAAGAGATAACACCCCCCCATTACGTCATGCTTCAGAAATGTGGAAAATGGTCCGTTTTCAAATGTTTTATTTTTGAACGTCAGTTCACATTTGTAGGTGGATCATCAGTGTTAGAGCTAAAATTAGCATGTTTAAAGTGATTTTCATGCTTCCAGGGGCCCAAAACACAAGATTTATGGAATGGTTAAAAGTGCATGAAAATGGCCAATTTACTCACTCTGAGTTCTCAAAAAGGGTTTCTTCACCCCGGGAAGTTAATTAAATACCATTTGGAGGCATTTAATGTTCGAGCAAAAACGGCTGATTTTCGACAAAAGAGATAACACCCCCCCATTACGTCATGCTTCAGAAATGTGGAAAATGGTCCGTTTTCAAATGTTTTATTTTTGAACGTCAGTTCACATTTGTAGGTGGATCATCAGTGTTAGAGCTAAAATTAGCATGTTTAAAGTGATTTTCATGCTTCCAGGGGCCCAAAACACAAGATTTATGGAATGGTTAAAAGTGCATGAAAATGGCCAATTTACTCACTCTGAGTTCTCAAAAAGGGTTTCTTCACCCCGGGAAGTTAATTAAATACCATTTGGAGGCATTTAATGTTCGAGCAAAAACGGCTGATTTTCGACAAAAGAGATAACACCCCCCATTACGTCATGCTTCAGAAATGTGGAAAATGGTCCGTTTTCAAATGTTTTATTTTTGAACGTCAGTTCACATTTGTAGGTGGATCATCAGTGTTAGAGCTAAAATTAGCATGTTTAAAGTGATTTTCATGCTTCCAGGGGCCCAAAACACAAGATTTATGGAATGGTTAAAAGTGCATGAAAATGGCCAATTTACTCACTCTGAGTTCTCAAAAAGGGTTTCTTCACCCCGGGAAGTTAATTAAATACCATTTGGAGGCATTTAATGTTCGAGCAAAAACGGCTGATTTTCGACAAAAGAGATAACACCCCCCCATTACGTCATGCTTCAGAAATGTGGAAAATGGTCCGTTTTCAAATGTTTTATTTTTGAACGTCAGTTCACATTTGTAGGTGGATCATCAGTGTTAGAGCTAAAATTAGCATGTTTAAAGTGATTTTCATGCTTCCAGGGGCTCGGGAAGTTAATTAAATACCATTTGGAGGCATTTAATGTTCGAGCAAAAACGGCTGATTTTCGACAAAAGAGATAACACCCCCCCATTACGTCATGCTTCAGAAATGTGGAAAATGGTCCGTTTTCAAATGTTTTATTTTTGAACGTCAGTTCACATTTGTAGGTGGATCATCAGTGTTAGAGCTAAAATTAGCATGTTTAAAGTGATTTTCATGCTTCCAGGGGCTCGGGAAGTTAATTAAATACCATTTGGAGGCATTTAATGTTCGAGCAAAAACGGCTGATTTTCGACAAAAGAGATAACACCCCCCCATTACGTCATGCTTCAGAAATGTGGAAAATGGTCCGTTTTCAAATGTTTTATTTTTGAACGTCAGTTCACATTTGTAGGTGGATCATCAGTGTTAGAGCTAAAATTAGTATGTTTAAAGTGATTTTCATGCTTCCAGGGGCTCGGGAAGTTAATTAAATACCATTTGGAGGCATTTAATGTTCGAGCAAAAACGGCTGATTTTCGACAAAAGAGATAACACCCCCCCATTACGTCATGCTTCAGAAATGTGGAAAATGGTCCGTTTTCAAATGTTTTATTTTTGAACGTCAGTTCACATTTGTAGGTGGATCATCAGTGTTAGAGCTAAAATTAGCATGTTTAAAGTGATTTCCATGCTTCCAGGGGCTCGGGAAGTTAATTAAATACCATTTGGAGGCATTTAATGTTCGAGCAAAAACGGCTGATTTTCGACAAAAGAGATAACACCCCCCCATTACGTCATGCTTCAGAAATGTGGAAAATGGTCCGTTTTCAAATGTTTTATTTTTGAACGTCAGTTCACATTTGTAGGTGGATCATCAGTGTTAGAGCTAAAATTAGCATGTTTAAAGTGATTTTCATGCTTCCAGGGGCTCGGGAAGTTAATTAAATACCATTTGGAGGCATTTAATGTTCGAGCAAAAACGGCTGATTTTCGACAAAAGAGATAACACCCCCCCATTACGTCATGCTTCAGAAATGTGGAAAATGGTCCGTTTTCAAATGTTTTATTTTTGAACGTCAGTTCACATTTGTAGGTGGATCATCAGTGTTAGAGCTAAGATTAGCATGTTTAAAGTGATTTTCATGCTTCCAGGGGCTCGGGAAGTTAATTAAATACCATTTGGAGGCATTTAATGTTCGAGCAAAAACGGCTGATTTTCGACAAAAGAGATAACACCCCCCATTACGTCATGCTTCAGAAATGTGGAAAATGGTCCGTTTTCAAATGTTTTATTTTTGAACGTCAGTTCACATTTGTAGGTGGATCATCAGTGTTAGAGCTAAAATTAGCATGTTTAAAGTGATTTTCATGCTTCCAGGGGCTCGGGAAGTTAATTAAATACCATTTGGAGGCATTTAATGTTCGAGCAAAAACGGCTGATTTTCGACAAAAGAGATAACACCCCCCCATTACGTCATGCTTCAGAAATGTGGAAAATGGTCCGTTTTCAAATGTTTTATTTTTGAACGTCAGTTCACATTTGTAGGTGGATCATCAGTGTTAGAGCTAAAATTAGCATGTTTAAAGTGATTTTCATGCTTCCAGGGGCTCGGGAAGTTAATTAAATACCATTTGGAGGCATTTAATGTTCGAGCAAAAACGGCTGATTTTCGACAAAAGAGATAACACCCCCCCATTACGTCATGCTTCAGAAATGTGGAAAATGGTCCGTTTTCAAATGTTTTATTTTTGAACGTCAGTTCACATTTGTAGGTGGATCATCAGTGTTAGAGCTAAAATAGCATGTTTAAAGTGATTTTCATGCTTCCAGGGGCTCGGGAAGTTAATTAAATACCATTTGGAGGCATTTAATGTTCGAGCAAAAACGGCTGATTTTCGACAAAAGAGATAACACCCCCCCATTACGTCATGCTTCAGAAATGTGGAAAATGGTCCGTTTTCAAATGTTTTATTTTTGAACGTCAGTTCACATTTGTAGGTGGATCATCAGTGTTAGAGCTAAAATTAGCATGTTTAAAGTGATTTTCATGCTTCCAGGGGCTCGGGAAGTTAATTAAATACCATTTGGAGGCATTTAATGTTCGAGCAAAAACGGCTGATTTTCGACAAAAGAGATAACACCCCCCCATTACGTCATGCTTCAGAAATGTGGAAAATGGTCCGTTTTCAAATGTTTTATTTTTGAACGTCAGTTCACATTTGTAGGTGGATCATCAGTGTTAGAGCTAAAATTAGCATGTTTAAAGTGATTTTCATGCTTCCAGGGCTCGGGAAGTTAATTAAATACCATTTGGAGGCATTTAATGTTCGAGCAAAAACGGCTGATTTTCGACAAAAGAGATAACACCCCCCCATTACGTCATGCTTCAGAAATGTGGAAAATGGTCCGTTTTCAAATGTTTTATTTTTGAACGTCAGTTCACATTTGTAGGTGGATCATCAGTGTTAGAGCTAAAATTAGCATGTTTAAAGTGATTTTCATGCTTCCAGGGGCCCAAAACACAAGATTTATGGAATGGGTAAAAGTGCATGAAAATGGCCAATTTACTCACTCTGAGTTCTCAAAAAGGGTTTCTTCACCCCGGGAAGTTAATTAAATACCATTTGGAGGCATTTAATGTTCGAGCAAAAACGGCTGATTTTCGACAAAAGAGATAACACCCCCCCATTACGTCATGCTTCAGAAATGTGGAAAATGGTCCGTTTTCAAATGTTTTATTTTTGAACGTCAGTTCACATTTGTAGGTGGATCATCAGTGTTAGAGCTAAAATTAGCATGTTTAAAGTGATTTTCATGCTTCCAGGGGCCCAAAACACAAGATTTATGGAATGGTTAAAAGTGCATGAAAATGGCCAATTTACTCACTCTGAGTTCTCAAAAAGGGTTTCTTCACCCCGGGAAGTTAATTAAATACCATTTGGAGGCATTTAATGTTCGAGCAAAAACGGCTGATTTTCGACAAAAGAGATAACACCCCCCCATTACGTCATGCTTCAGAAATGTGGAAAATGGTCCGTTTTCAAATGTTTTATTTTTGAACGTCAGTTCACATTTGTAGGTGGATCATCAGTGTTAGAGCTAAAATTAGCATGTTTAAAGTGATTTTCATGCTTCCAGGGGCTCGGGAAGTTAATTAAATACCATTTGGAGGCATTTAATGTTCGAGCAAAAACGGCTGATTTTCGACAAAAGAGATAACACCCCCCCATTACGTCATGCTTCAGAAATGTGGAAAATGGTCCGTTTTCAAATGTTTTATTTTTGAACGTCAGTTCACATTTGTAGGTGGATCATCAGTGTTAGAGCTAAAATTAGCATGTTTAAAGTGATTTTCATGCTTCCAGGGGCTCGGGAAGTTAATTAAATACCATTTGGAGGCATTTAATGTTCGAGCAAAAACGGCTGATTTTCGACAAAAGAGATAACACCCCCCCATTACGTCATGCTTCAGAAATGTGGAAAATGGTCCGTTTTCAAATGTTTTATTTTTGAACGTCAGTTCACATTTGTAGGTGGATCATCAGTGTTAGAGCTAAAATTAGCATGTTTAAAGTGATTTTCATGCTTCCAGGGGCCCAAAACACAAGATTTATGGAATGGTTAAAAGTGCATGAAAATGGCCAATTTACTCACTCTGAGTTCTCAAAAAGGGTTTCTTCACCCCGGGAAGTTAATTAAATACCATTTGGAGGCATTTAATGTTCGAGCAAAAACGGCTGATTTTCGACAAAAGAGATAACACCCCCCCATTACGTCATGCTTCAGAAATGTGGAAAATGGTCCGTTTTCAAATGTTTTATTTTTGAACGTCAGTTCACATTTGTAGGTGGATCATCAGTGTTAGAGCTAAAATTAGCATGTTTAAAGTGATTTTCATGCTTCCAGGGGCTCGGGAAGTTAATTAAATACCATTTGGAGGCATTTAATGTTCGAGCAAAAACGGCTGATTTTCGACAAAAGAGATAACACCCCCCCATTACGTCATGCTTCAGAAATGTGGAAAATGGTCCGTTTTCAAATGTTTTATTTTTGAACGTCAGTTCACATTTGTAGGTGGATCATCAGTGTTAGAGCTAAAATTAGCATGTTTAAAGTGATTTTCATGCTTCCAGGGGCCCAAAACACAAGATTTATGGTATGGTTAAAAGTGCATGAAAATGGCCAATTTACTCACTCTGAGTTCTCAAAAAGGGTTTCTTCACCCCGGGAAGTTAATTAAATACCATTTGGAGGCATTTAATGTTCGAGCAAAAACGGCTGATTTTCAACAAAAGAGATAACACCCCCCCATTACGTCATGCTTCAGAAATGTGGAAAATGGTCCGTTTTCAAATGTTTTATTTTTGAACGTCAGTTCACATTTGTAGGTGGATCATCAGTGTTAGAGCTAAAATTAGCATGTTTAAAGTGATTTTCATGCTTCCAGTGGCTCGGGAAGTTAATTAAATACCATTTGGAGGCATTTAATGTTCGAGCAAAAACGGCTGATTTTCGACAAAAGAGATAACACCCCCCCCATTACGTCATGCTTCAGAAATGTGGAAAATGGTCCGTTTTCAAATGTTTTATTTTTGAACGTCAGTTCACATTTGTAGGTGGATCATCAGTGTTAGAGCTAAAATTAGCATGTTTAAAGTGATTTTCATGCTTCCAGGGGCTCGGGAAGTTAATTAAATACCATTTGGAGGCATTTAATGTTCGAGCAAAAACGGCTGATTTTCGACAAAAGAGATAACACCCCCCCATTACGTCATGCTTCAGAAATGTGGAAAATGGTCCGTTTTCAAATGTTTTATTTTTGAACGTCAGTTCACATTTGTAGGTGGATCATCAGTGTTAGAGCTAAAATTAGCATGTTTAAAGTGATTTTCATGCTTCCAGGGGCTCGGGAAGTTAATTAAATACCATTTGGAGGCATTTAATGTTCGAGCAAAAACGGCTGATTTTCGACAAAAGAGATAACACCCCCCCATTACGTCATGCTTCAGAAATGTGGAAAATGGTCCGTTTTCAAATGTTTTATTTTTGAACGTCAGTTCACATTTGTAGGTGGATCATCAGTGTTAGAGCTAAAATTAGCATGTTTAAAGTGATTTTCATGCTTCCAGGGGCTCGGGAAGTTAATTAAATACCATTTGGAGGCATTTAATGTTCGAGCAAAAACGGCTGATTTTCGACAAAAGAGATAACACCCCCCCATTACGTCATGCTTCAGAAATGTGGAAAATGGTCCGTTTTCAAATGTTTTATTTTTGAACGTCAGTTCACATTTGTAGGTGGATCATCAGTGTTAGAGCTAAAATTAGCATGTTTAAAGTGATTTTCATGCTTCCAGGGGCTCGGGAAGTTAATTAAATACCATTTGGAGGCATTTAATGTTCGAGCAAAAACGGCTGATTTTCGACAAAAGAGATAACACCCCCCCATTACGTCATGCTTCAGAAATGTGGAAAATGGTCCGTTTTCAAATGTTTTATTTTTGAACGTCAGTTCACATTTGTAGGTGGATCATCAGTGTTAGAGCTAAAATTAGCATGTTTAAAGTGATTTTCATGCTTCCAGGGGCTCGGGAAGTTAATTAAATACCATTTGGAGGCATTTAATGTTCGAGCAAAAACGGCTGATTTTCGACAAAAGAGATAACACCCCCCCATTACGTCATGCTTCAGAAATGTGGAAAATGGTCCGTTTTCAAATGTTTTATTTTTGAACGTCAGTTCACATTTGTAGGTGGATCATCAGTGTTAGAGCTAAAATTAGCATGTTTAAAGTGATTTTCATGCTTCCAGGGGCTCGGGAAGTTAATTAAATACCATTTGGAGGCATTTAATGTTCGAGCAAAAACGGCTGATTTTCGACAAAAGAGATAACACCCCCCATTACGTCATGCTTCAGAAATGTGGAAAATGGTCCGTTTTCAAATGTTTTATTTTTGAACGTCAGTTCACATTTGTAGGTGGATCATCAGTGTTAGAGCTAAAATTAGCATGTTTAAAGTGATTTTCATGCTTCCAGGGGCTCGGGAAGTTAATTAAATACCATTTGGAGGCATTTAATGTTCGAGCAAAAACGGCTGATTTTCGACAAAAGAGATAACACCCCCCCATTACGTCATGCTTCAGAAATGTGGAAAATGGTCCGTTTTCAAATGTTTTATTTTTGAACGTCAGTTCACATTTGTAGGTGGATCATCAGTGTTAGAGCTAAAATTAGCATGTTTAAAGTGATTTTCATGCTTCCAGGGGCTCGGGAAGTTAATTAAATACCATTTGGAGGCATTTAATGTTCGAGCAAAAACGGCTGATTTTCGACAAAAGAGATAACACCCCCCCATTACGTCATGCTTCAGAAATGTGGAAAATGGTCCGTTTTCAAATGTTTTATTTTTGAACGTCAGTTCACATTTGTAGGTGGATCATCAGTGTTAGAGCTAAAATTAGCATGTTTAAAGTGATTTTCATGCTTCCAGGGGCTCGGGAAGTTAATTAAATACCATTTGGAGGCATTTAATGTTCGAGCAAAAACGGCTGATTTTCGACAAAAGAGATAACACCCCCCCCATTACGTCATGCTTCAGAAATGTGGAAAATGGTCCGTTTTCAAATGTTTTATTTTTGAACGTCAGTTCACATTTGTAGGTGGATCATCAGTGTTAGAGCTAAAATTAGCATGTTTAAAGTGATTTTCATGCTTCCAGGGGCTCGGGAAGTTAATTAAATACCATTTGGAGGCATTTAATGTTCGAGCAAAAACGGCTGATTTTCGACAAAAGAGATAACACCCCCCCATTACGTCATGCTTCAGAAATGTGGAAAATGGTCCGTTTTCAAATGTTTTATTTTTGAACGTCAGTTCACATTTGTAGGTGGATCATCAGTGTTAGAGCTAAAATTAGCATGTTTAAAGTGATTTTCATGCTTCCAGGGGCTCGGGAAGTTAATTAAATACCATTTGGAGGCATTTAATGTTCGAGCAAAAACGGCTGATTTTCGACAAAGAGATAACACCCCCCATTACGTCATGCTTCAGAAATGTGGAAAATGGTCCGTTTTCAAATGTTTTATTTTTGAACGTCAGTTCACATTTGTAGGTGGATCATCAGTGTTAGAGCTAAAATTAGCATGTTTAAAGTGATTTTCATGCTTCCAGGGGCTCGGGAAGTTAATTAAATACCATTTGGAGGCATTTAATGTTCGAGCAAAAACGGCTGATTTTCGACAAAAGAGATAACACCCCCCCATTACGTCATGCTTCAGAAATGTGGAAAATGGTCCGTTTTCAAATGTTTTATTTTTGAACGTCAGTTCACATTTGTAGGTGGATCATCAGTGTTAGAGCTAAAATTAGCATGTTTAAAGTGATTTTCATGCTTCCAGGGGCCCAAAACACAAGATTTATGGAATGGTTAAAAGTGCATGAAAATGGCCAATTTACTCACTCTGAGTTCTCAAAAAGGGTTTCTTCACCCCGGGAAGTTAATTAAATACCATTTGGAGGCATTTAATGTTCGAGCAAAAACGGCTGATTTTCGACAAAAGAGATAACACCCCCCCATTACGTCATGCTTCAGAAATGTGGAAAATGGTCCGTTTTCAAATGTTTTATTTTTGAACGTCAGTTCACATTTGTAGGTGGATCATCAGTGTTAGAGCTAAAATTAGCATGTTTAAAGTGATTTTCATGCTTCCAGGGGCTCGGGAAGTTAATTAAATACCATTTGGAGGCATTTAATGTTCGAGCAAAAACGGCTGATTTTCGACAAAAGAGATAACACCCCCCCATTACGTCATGCTTCAGAAATGTGGAAAATGGTCCGTTTTCAAATGTTTTATTTTTGAACGTCAGTTCACATTTGTAGGTGGATCATCAGTGTTAGAGCTAAAATTAGCATGTTTAAAGTGATTTTCATGCTTCCAGGGGCCCAAAACACAAGATTTATGGAATGGTTAAAAGTGCATGAAAATGGCCAATTTACTCACTCTGAGTTCTCAAAAAGGGTTTCTTCACCCCGGGAAGTTAATTAAATACCATTTGGAGGCATTTAATGTTCGAGCAAAAACGGCTGATTTTCGACAAAAGAGATAACACCCCCCCCATTACGTCATGCTTCAGAAATGTGGAAAATGGTCCGTTTTCAAATGTTTTATTTTTGAACGTCAGTTCACATTTGTAGGTGGATCATCAGTGTTAGAGCTAAAATTAGCATGTTTAAAGTGATTTTCATGCTTCCAGGGGCTCGGGAAGTTAATTAAATACCATTTGGAGGCATTTAATGTTCGAGCAAAAACGGCTGATTTTCGACAAGAGAGATAACACCCCCCCCATTACGTCATGCTTCAGAAATGTGGAAAATGGTCCGTTTTCAAATGTTTTATTTTTGAACGTCAGTTCACATTTGTAGGTGGATCATCAGTGTTAGAGCTAAAATTAGCATGTTTAAAGTGATTTTCATGCTTCCAGGGGCCCAAAACACAAGATTTATGGAATGGTTAAAAGTGCATGAAAATGGCCAATTTACTCACTCTGAGTTCTCAAAAAGGGTTTCTTCACCCCGGGAAGTTAATTAAATACCATTTGGAGGCATTTAATGTTCGAGCAAAAACGGCTGATTTTCGACAAAAGAGATAACACCCCCCCATTACGTCATGCTTCAGAAATGTGGAAAATGGTCCGTTTTCAAATGTTTTATTTTTGAACGTCAGTTCACATTTGTAGGTGGATCATCAGTGTTAGAGCTAAAATTAGCATGTTTAAAGTGATTTTCATGCTTCCAGGGGCCCAAAACACAAGATTTATGGAATGGTTAAAAGTGCATGAAAATGGCCAATTTACTCACTCTGAGTTCTCAAAAAGGGTTTCTTCACCCCGGGAAGTTAATTAAATACCATTTGGAGGCATTTAATGTTCGAGCAAAAACGGCAGATTTTCGACAAAAGAGATAACACCCCCCCATTACGTCATGCTTCAGAAATGTGGAAAATGGTCCGTTTTCAAATGTTTTATTTT